>NW_006921797.1:3895043-3916311 GCF_000298275.1 Orycteropus afer afer | reverse complement strand
CTTCTCCGTTTGTTCCCCAGCCACCGTGCACAGTCCTCTGTGCAGTCCCTGGCTAGCAGGGTGATTTTTAGGTTAATTCTTAGGTCCTACCACCACTCGGGAATCTCCAAGCCATCTGTCTGTGCAGTCTGTGCTGTCAGGGTCGCTCAGGTCACTGCCAGACCACAGCTCTGTGTGTCTCCTTTTTCAGTATTTTCATGCAAATTCTTCTGCTAGTTGGGGTTTAGACCACTTTTGTGTCCTTCCCTTCAAGGCTCAGGGGTCCAAGATCATCTTCTTTGTCTGTGTTAATTGGTTTCCCTTTTCTTTGTTGAGGAGGGTCTGTGCAGTCCTTCTGCCTAGTTCGCCATCTTGCCAGAACTCTCTGAGAGTCTGTATTTTTAAAAAGGTCCCTAAAGATTGTGATGTTCCCAGTGTCATAGTGATAAAGCTTGAATTGAAACACTTCTATGAAGCAGTCATCATTATGGTTTTGAAATTAAAGGAATCGTGGCCTTTTCTTTTTTCATCAAAAGTTTTCTTGCTTATCCATCAGACTTGTTCAGCAGAAATGAATCAATTTTTATTGCTTATTATTCTTTAGGAATATTTACAATTATTCATGTTACCTTTGGAATTTCACATTAGACCATTACTAATGAGCTACTTTGATTTGCATTTGATTGTGAGTGATAAAAGTAAAAAAAAAAAAAAAAAAAGTGATCCTCACTCTTCCAAACTTCTGAAAAGTGCAAGCAAATGCAATTAATCTGAAATACAAAAAAAAAATGGCTGAGCAGTAAAATGGACAGGCCAAAAAAGACAATTCTGGGTGGCCTTTACCAAGCCACTTGATTGACACATTGACAGAGGGCACTAAAGATTGTAGACTGTATATTATTTAGAGTATTTAGGGGGTGTAGTTTTGTGAACTCTAAGCTTATAACTCTATAAGTTTATATAGCTTGTCAGGACTCATTCTGTCTTTGGGAAGCTTAGTTCATTGTATCAAAGGTTTTATATGTCAGAATGAGAAGCAAGTCTCCTCAAGGTAGGCATTTCTATCAGTAAAAGTGCTTTCTTCTCATAAAAGACTTGCCTTAGTATTTTATAAGACCTTGTTTGGATCCAATAATTCATCTCATCAAAACTTAAATGAAGTCAAATGTCTACTGAAAGCCAGTCAGGCTCATGGAAACAGCAAATGGTTAGCAAGAGAGAGGGAGCTCTGGTATCCATGTGAACTGAGTGTGAATTGTGGTTCTACTCTACCTGCCCATGAGACCTTGGACCAGTACCATCTCTCATCCTCTGTATCCTCCTCTTCAAAATAAGAACAACAATCGCTGTCTATTACTTTAGTGTCAGGGTAAATGCTGTCATCTGCATAAAAAGGCTGGCCCTGCATAGGTGTTAGATGAATTGTAGTTTCCTTTCTTCCTTTCAACACACAAAGTATGTGGGCATTTCAGATATAACTACAAGTCCCACTCTCCCCCATCAACCATGCCAGATTTATGAGAAGACTTAATACACTCACTTCATTAACAATGTTTAAACTACATGTTCTCGCCCTCTGGTTATATCATTGTCAAGAAAAACCAGTTTAGGAAAGAAAAATTTAAATTCAATCAACAGTCTGTTTTGAATAATAATACTCTCCTCCACTGTTTTCTTGTTTGTTTTACAATGTCAGTCTTTATATTTAGATAAAACTTTGGTGGAATTATACAATTTACAACCACAATTTATAAAAAAATGAATATTTCTCTTCTGTCTAGAAATGGAAAGAACTTGTCAATAGTGACTTGGTAAAAGCCATCCAGAATTATTTTTCTTCATCTTTTTTAAGTTTTAGGTTAATTATATCTGCTTACACTTTGGAAAATTTTTGGGATACATACAACTATATACAGAGATATATGTTTTCTTTTATTAACAAATTATGCCTATATTAGGAAATAGTTTTTAATTCTCCTGAAATTAAGATTTTTGGGATCCATAGAGTTCTGGTGGTGTAGGGGGTAAGGCATTTGGTTGCTATCCAGAAGCTTGGTGGTTCAAACTCACCAGCTGCTTCACAGGAGGAAGATGAGGCAATCTATTTCCGTAAAGATTTACAGCCTTAGAAACCCAGTGGGGGGGTCCTATGAATCAAAATTGATTCAATGACAGTAGATTTTTTTAAGTTGGGGTGGCCACTCAGACCATTGCCCTGAGAGGTCTTTTTGAACCTTGAACCTTAAGCAGACTGGTCTCCTAAAAATAACCTTTAAAAAGTCAAACAATGTTGTTCTTGTGTGCACTCCAGTAGATTCTGACTCATAGTGACCCTATAGGGCAAAGTAATACTGTCCCATAGGATTTCCTAGGCTGTAATCCACCAGCCACTCCTCGGAAGGAAGATGGGGCAATCTACGTCCGTAGTGATACTGCCTTGAAAACCCAAGGAGGGGTTGCTATGAGTCGAGTCGAACTCGACGGCACATAACAAGAACAACAATCTTTACAGGAGCGTATCTCCAGGTCTTTTCTTCCAGTGGCTGGTGGGTTTAAAGCACTGACCTTTCAGGCAGCAGTTGAGTGCTTAACCATTTATCACTAGGGCTCATAAGTTAAACAATAGTATTGCTAATTAGTAAAGATTATTTTGCCTTGAACATTGTGCACTTTTGAAGAATTATCTATGTCTATTCTATGTTTATGTTTTGAGAAGTATAAACTTGGTCCAGAATAGAAGCTGTGTATTAAAATAAACTGTTAGTATGTAAAAACTGTTCCCAGGCTATTTTCCGTGACAATGTGATGGGATATAAGAATCTTTGGAAGTTCTTCACACATAGTTGAAGTGTTGCCTATTTGCAAATTATATACTAAATAAATTTCAAACCAATTCATATTATTGGCTTAACATGATTTTTAATTCTCACAATATGTATGTAATTCCACACAACATGTAAATTCTAGACTTTCTAGTCCTCAGCAGCTCCTCTCTCAAACGTATCTTTCTTAAGAAGCTTTAAATATGAAAAAAAAAAAATATTGTGAATTAAATTCTTATTTTTCTCTCTTACAAAAGTGTGAGTAGAATTTGTGCCTGAGAATCGAAGATCATTTTTCCATTTAAAAAGAACTTTAAAATCTAAGTTTTCTAAGATTAGTGATTCAATAGGACAAAAGACCCAAATCCGATTTGTCATTTTTTTTTTTTAGTAAATCTTACTGATTCTGAAAGCAATGTTTAATTTTTTCTTTTCTCTTTGCTTAAAATATTACAATATGAGAATTCAAAATACTTGTTTAAATGTAAACCCTTTTTTTGGAATAAAAAGTTAAGTGCTTAAGGTTTGGTTTCCAGGGATAATTTTAAAAGGTAGAGTCAGGGCAAAAATCTGACCCCTGAGCCTTCATTTCTTTGAAGAGGTGACCAAACCACAATGCCTCCAACTGAGTACTACAGTGTGCAGGAAGATTAAATAGAATAAAGGAGAGGAAGTTTGTAGGTGAAGACTAAGATAAGACACAATTAGTATGTCTGGGAGTTCAAAGAATATATCAAATCTCTTGTATATTTCAGAACCTTTTCTTTCCATGACATTATCCCATATAACATTGTCTTAAACTTCTAATGGTTTAGGACAATTCAACTTCTCATTTGTGAGGTCATGAGCCAACTTTGAGATCTTCATCTGTGTGACCAAGAAAACTACTTTCCTCTACATGTTGCTTGTGCCCTTTGAGCACCATATCTTGGTTTGGATCTACTCATCCTTGGATAAGAATCCTCCATTATAGGTGAAAACTTTGTTAATGTTTTTCTTTCTGGTCAGCTTCTACATTTCTTCTCCTCAGTTCCCCACTAAGACTCACCTTTTCTGCCTCTTGTATGGCTTTCCTTGCTATCTTTTGAGCTCCTGACTGCCTATTTGAGAAAGGGGTTGGCCAGAGGCAACTTTCAGCCCTATCGGCTTCTGGGACTAGAAATTCTCTTGAAGACGTTTCCTATTTTTTCTTTATTTTTTGCATCCTCCTGGCTAGTGTTTGACTACTCCAAGGGCTTCTCCCTCCAGCCAGATAAATACAAGAGATTTCTATCTAGACAGGCTTTTGTTTGTTTGTTTGTTTTGAAATCAAGGCTAGATACTGTGACTTTTTGAGAATAATAATATAAAAAAGTGAAAACATTTTTTTTTTTATAAAGGTTGTTGTTGTTGTTGTTAGATGCAGTGGAGTCATCTCCGAATTATAGCGACCCTGTGCATAGCAGAATGAAACACTACCTGGTCCTATGCCAGTCTCACAATCCTCGCTATACTTGAGTCCATCATTGCAGCCACTGTGCCAATCCATCTTGCTGAGGACCTTCCTCTTCGTCGTTGACCCTTCACTTTTCCTTCTCCAGGGAATGGTTCCTTCTGACAACATGACCAAAATAGGTGCTTCCAAGGAGTATTCTAGCTGCACTTCTTCCAGGACAGATCTGTTAATCCTTTCAGCAGTCCATGGTACTCTTAAAAAAGTAGTTTTTTATGACACACCATAAATCAAAAGTAAATAAATAAATAAAAACACAAACCCATCGCTATTGAGTTAATTCTGACTAATAGTGACCCTATGGAGCAAACTAAGGACCCATAGAGTTTCCAAGGTTATAAATATTTACAGAAGTGGACTGCCACATATTTCTTCTACAGAACAGCTGGTGGGTTCAAACCTTCCGCTTTTTAGTTGGCAGCCGAGCACTTAACCACTATGACACCGAGGCTCCTTACAATATACCAAAAGGTGACTCAGAAGCCTAGTGTTTGATCACCACTAATCAGATCTGGTGGTACAGTGCGTAAGGCACTTGACTGCTAACCAGAAGGCTGGCGGTCCAAAGTCCTCAGAAGGAAGGTTGGGTAATCTACTTCCATAGAGATACTGCCTCAGAAACCGAAGGAGGGGTTACTATGAGTCGAGTCCAACTCGACAGCACTCAACAACAACAATCTTAAAATAACGTTCAAACCTTGTCAAAATATAAGTTAAAGCACTAATAATGGTTCTAACATAGAAAGTTCCCCACATTGAACTGTTATTGCTTTGCAGCATTTGAGACTGACCACTACATAATACCTTACCAGTCTTATTTGGCAATTAATTAATAGCTTTATTTTGATGGGTAAGTAAAGCCTCTTCTTCTTAGGCTTTATTAAGAAATCAGTTGAAAAAAAAAAGAGAGAGAGAAGAAAGAAAGTCTACCTCAGATATAGAAAATGTATAAAGGATGACTTTACTTTGAAGATGGTAAGTGGTCTTTTGTTCAGTTCCAATTTTTCCCAAATATCACATCAGCTTTTAGTGGATAAACAAGGAAATAGTAAGTAATATTGGAGATACTCCTTGGGTCAGGTTTCTTTTCTATAGTACCTATAGGGCTTTGAAATAATTCAAATAGCGTGTGCTTCTTTTCACAGGATTTTCCTCTTCTCAAAGAGAAATTATAAGAGAAATATTTTGGTAACCAGCTGCTTTTCTTTTCTTATTATTTTATTTACTTTTTTTTAAGACAAATTTCTTATATAGGCAGAGCATGTCTGATATTTCTATTGGGAAACAGAAATAGAATGTTCTTGCCATCTGTAAACTTTCCAACTTGAAATTTCCTGGGATATTAAACAAAGCAAAAAGAAAAAGATGCAGAAAAATCAGTAGCAAGTGTCTTGGAAAAAAATGAATAAAATTGTTCTTGTTTTGGACTAGCCCAAAGATTTGAAGGGTGAAAAAGTTATTTATAAATTGCCATTCTAATACATTTCCAGTAATTTTCCTAGACTAATTATTTAAAAATTAGTCATATAGTTTTACTTAGTGATCCTGAGATTATGTCTTGAATCTACTTCTGGAAAAATTCTCATTATTTCTTTTGAACTTACCCTTTTTGTCACATGAGCTCTGTATTTCTAGTTTCTCTATGATCACTTGTTTTTCCTGAAGAATTCTGGCTTTTGTCACTTATTTCATGTCTATGTTGATTCCAGTTTAGAGAGCCAATACTGGCTGGATTGAATGTGTCAACAAAAATGTCATCTAGTGATCCACCCTGTGATTTACTCTGGACCAGTGGAGTTACAAGCTTTGCTGTTCAACTTCCCAATTAACAAGGAAATACAAAGTTGGTTTGTTGGAATATTCCCGTGTATTAAAACTGCACCTTCAGTCTACATAAACATAAATTGCTCTTCTATCATTCAGAGTGGTTTTCTGAATTGATTGGTTTACCTATGTGAGGGAATACATGTAATATAATTGATGTATTTTACCACTGAGTAAATTCAACTTCATTATAATCCTCATTATTTCTACCAACTTTATCCTTGTCCTCAGCATCATTATGTTAGTTTCAATGTATATCAATTAATATTTCTCTTTTATCTTTCAGTTCATTACACAGAGAGTATCTAGTAGAAGAGACCTACATCCTCAAACATCCAATACACCATCTTCTCTATTCCTGAATTGCTTCTCTTTTTAGTCCTCTGGGCAAAGATGGGAGCTTTAGCTACACCAGTCTTTCATTAACTTTTACTTTCACTAACATGTGTTACACCAGCCACTCCTCGGAAGGAAGGTTGGGCATTCCTACTTCCGTAGTGATATTGCCTCGGAAACCCAAGGAGGGGTCGCTATGAGTCGGGGCCGACTCGATGGCAAACAACAACAACATGTGTTAAGAGATTTTGTTTAAGTTAGAAGTATTACAAAGAGTATCCCCTTTTAAGGTCCAGAAAGAATCTTGTTTAACAGAATTGCCCAAAGATTATTTAGTTATTCAGGGAGGTATATTTTTGCATGATTATATCTAATTATTGATTAAAATTCTTTTTTTTTTTTTTTTTTGTGAATTGGCATGTTCGTTTATAGATTCTTAGCTGGTAAAGATGCAAATGATTTCTGCCTGGTATAAAAGATAATCCCAAAGGTTATGAGTTGGTTTTTTTTTTTTTTTTGTGTGTGTGTGTGTGTGTGTAGGATATATTAACCAATTCTGCATCTAATCCTATCTTGCCCAAATATTCTTTCTCCCATGCCAAAACAACCCCTGTTCCTCTTGTCTTCAAACCAGCTCTAATATCATTGATGAATTGAATAAATCTTTAACACATCCTTGTCCTACATTTGTGTGAGTTAAGCTTTAATAATTTCTTGAAAATTATACTTTGACATGTGCCATTCAAGTTATATTTATGTATTTTATGTGAGAATTTCTGGTTGAAAGCAATCAGTCGGGAAGTAATCATTAATTAGTTTAGACAAATGAACATTTCATGTAAATCTACCTAGTATCCAATGCTAATATAAGGACAGACCAAATCTCATTATTTAAAATACTAATTTTCTAACAATATGTTAAAGAATTATCTTGGGTTCAAAGCAACAGATGGAGAATCCTTAAGGCACGCTTCTCTTGGTAGTGCAATTAACAGAAACACAGTGAAGTAGCCACCTTTTTCAGTGAGGCTGTCAAAAGAATTTTGATTACCATGATTTGCATGATAAAATAAAAATTCTCTCCTACTTCTTCAAGGACATCTTGGTCGATAAGTGGAATTCAGTCTACTTATAAAAATAAGTAAATAAATAAATGTGTACATACATATACATACATAAGTAATAATGTTTTTCTGCTTAAACTAAATAATCATAGAGTCCTATGCAGAAGTTTTGTCATTATTGTTGTTTTCACTTTCCTATGTGATTAGCCTTTTCCTTTTAATATTTTAAAGTATTTTGACTAGGTTATACGTTCATTCTATTCAAAATACAAAATCAACATAAAAACGTATGCAGTGAAAACTTTTGCTTTCACTATTGCCTCATTACCCTACTCCCCCTTTTCCCAAAGAGATAGCCTATGATTAGCTCTTTAAAGTATCCTTTCAGATGTTACTTGTGAAAAATATAGAAAATATGAATATATTATGTTTTTCTCTTTTCTACAAAAAATGACAAGCTATACACATTGCTTGGCACCTTGCAATTTTTATTTAAAATATATATATTGACAATCTTTTTATATAAACACTTTCTTTCTCTCTTTTTAACATGATGTGGATTTATCAAAGGTAAGTAATGGAGATAAATTTAGCGATTTAATTCCAAGTGAAAATATAACAGTGCCATTCAACACACCAAACATTTAATATGCCAGTCACTACTCTAGGTGTTGGAGCCATTCTACATGGTAACACATGTAGTCTCCATGAGCCAGAATCCAGGCAAAGGGGACAGGTTTGGTTTTGGAGCCATAAAATTAGACATTAATCTGTTCTTAAGAAATTCAAATATCTATAACAGAGATCCAAACTAACTAAAATCCAGTATCATTGGTGCTATGATAGAAGCATTTTTTAAATACCATGGAACAATAATTCTGGGAGTGATTAATTCTTCCTATGGAGTATGGGAGAGAAGTCAAAGAAACCACACAAACATGGCGACCCTTAAGCAGGATCCTGAGATAGGAGTATGAAGTGTAAAAGGGTCATTTCTTAGACTAAATGACTGACAGAATTCATGATTTTGAAAGGAAGTGTTTGTCTATGATTATCCTTTCTGTAATTCTGTCCTGTTACTCTCTGCCCCAGGGTATCAGGGTAAGTAATTTTACACTGTACTTGTTGTTTACATCTTTTCAGTGCTTGAAGGTAGTTTCATTTTTAGTCCTCAGCTCTCCAGGCTGATCTCTAACTTAGCACCTCTCATCTCCCATCCTACATTAGCCACTATTCTTCCAATCATCACTGTGGTCTCTTCCTGTCATTTCAGCCAGTATGACACCACTTTGTATTCTGAAAAGAGATGTTCAGAAGCAGCCCCTTTCTAAATCTGAGTAAAACAACTCCCTATTATAAGGTTTCCTACCTTTCCAACAACTTCTGCCAGTTGAGTTCATTTGCACATTTCACTCCCAATCTATTTATCCCAATGTAATAGCTTAGTCATAAGCTCTCACGCTAAATAAGCTCTCACTCCAAATGCCAACATGGAGAATTCTTCCCAGTATGACTTACTATTCATTTATTTTCATTTGTTTACAGGCTTTCCAACCTTTCTGCTGCTTTATCAACCATGAGATAGTGTCCATATAGGTGTCAATTTTTATTAAGCTTTGAAGTAATTTTAAAGCCTTACACGCAATATTTTTCTGAAATCCTTACACATCTGTGACTCTGCTCTCCCACTTTTTCTAATTGTGTAATTCTCCAGAAATGACCTATCAAATATGATGGAGCTCGTTGCTTGTGATCTGCATTTTATTCCACTTCTTTTCTTCTCTTCCTGACCCAGGTTTCTGCGTTGAGAGCGCAATGACACTTAGTGGTCAAGCTAGAATTTTGCATGACCTAATGAGGCACTGTTATTATTCACTGACTGTGGTGAATCTCTGGAACATAATATTTTAAAAACTCTCTTCCCATGGTCCTCACCAGTCTGAAAATTGGCTGGAGCTCTGTTATTATTCTCAACTCAAAGTAATCAGTGAAGAGCTTTAAGTACAGAGACATAGTGCATCACCCCCTTGAACTGCCAGCTTTGATTTAAGAAATAGAAACTCTAACACAGTCAAATAGAGCTCCAGGTTGAATTGTTTTACAAAAAATTAGCAATTTTGCCTAAAATGTATCAAAATGGATTTGATGGCTTCAAATAGTATTAAAATGGCACACTGTTCAAGTTACAACCCCCAATACTTGTAACCTCCTTTCTCTATTTTATTTTTTAATGTAGCACTAATCTCATTTAAAGAGCTCTGGTGGCATAGTGCCTAAGGCACTTGACTGCTAACCAGAAGATTGGTGGTTCAAACCCACCAGCCACTCCTTGGAAGGAAGATTGGGTAATCTATTTCAGTAGTGATACCGCCTCAGAAACCCAAGGAGGGGTCGCTATGAGTCAGAGATGACTCGATGGCATATACCAACCTACCAACCTCATTTAACATACTATGTGTTTTACCCAAATTTTATATCCTGTCTTCGCCTACTTGAGCACATACTCCATGAGGGAAAGGATTATTAACTGTTTTGTTGTATGTTCAGTGTCCAGAAAGTGTCTTGCATACAGTAGTTGCACAATATGGGCTGGGTGAATGAAAGATTGCATGAATGAAACAGTATATAGTGCAAAGATTGCATTTCAGCCTAATTACATATTCTCGTTTTCCATTGGGCTCAGTCCATTTTTGCTGTTTCTGGTTACATTGTTTTTTTCCTTCCTCCTTGGGAAGATGTTCCAAACTCCGTGCTTGACACACAGGCATTACTACTAACTGCCTATTATTATTATTACCATATTATACCTTCTTTTCTCTAAATTACCCTGATCTTGTGCAGGAGTCTCCACTCAAATCTAGGACACAAGTTCTGCTACTTCAAGTGGGGTTAAATTTTCAATATATTACTTTATTCAATATATAGTTACCAAATGCCTCATATGTACCAAGCACCGTGCTGGTTGCAAAGAATGCAAAGATGAATGAGTAATGTTACAGATCCCTTCAGAACTGACAGTCCATGGCATACATTCATTTATTCAACAAATAATTCAGCAAATGTCTAGTGACAATCTACTGCATGTCAGCTGCTGTTACAGAGACTAGCAATACATCAAAAACAAACAACAAGCAAAACAAATATAGATTACATTATAATGGAAGGAGACAGAAAAGAAACAAAACAAATAAATAAATTTTCCAGTATGTTAGAATGGAAGAAGCCCTGGTGGTGCAATGGTTAAGCATTTAGCTGATAATCGAAAGATTGGTGATTTGAACGTTGTCAGTAACTCTGCAGGAAAAAAGACCTGATGGTTTGTTCCTAGTAAAGATTACACCCTAGGAAATCCTATGGGACAGTTTTACTCTGTTACATGGGGTTGCTATGAGTCTAAAATTGACTTGATGACACCTAAGGACAATAAACATGTTAGAATGTGATAAGGGTTGTAGAAATACAATGGAGACCACACATAAATGCTTGTAGGTCAAAATATTTTAAATTGCTAATATAAGTTGACAAACTTCACAATTTTAATAAACTATTCCTGTGGAATAAAACTCAATTAACAGGAAAAAAAAATTATCCAATCTGAGTTTGGCTGAGCCATTTGACTCATAAAGTAAAAACCATTACCATCACTTATTTGATAAAAACCACTGAATCAGTTTCTATGAGGAAGAGATATCTGCCTCAGAAATTATCCTTATAAACCGAATTTACAAAGTCCTAGTGATTAAAAATAAAATCTCTTTTCTCCAAATATAGAGAAATTAAACAAGATTCAAGATTCAATGTAAATATTCCTCAGATGAATGGATAAATTATGGTACATACACAAAATGGAATATTATGCAACATTAAAGAATAATGAAGAATCTGCGAAATACCTCATGATGTGGATGAACCTGGAGGATACCATGCTGAGTGAAATAAGTGTATTACAAAAGGACAAATATTATATGAGTCCACTGTTATAAAAAATCAAGGAAAGGTTTACAAATAGGAAAAAAAATTCTTTAATGGTTGCCCAGGATGAGAAGGATGGAGAGGGAAAATTACTAACTAAATAAGAGTCACATATTAATTTGGGTGAAGGGAAAAACAATATATAAAAAGAGAGTGATGAGAAAAATATCACTTAGGAAAAGGAAGATATGGACAGATGCACAAGAATTGTAGACAACAGAGGCAAATACTATTACATACACAAACCTACATTATCAGGAATAACAAACATGAATCTGAGTGGATATATAGGTACACAGGCAAGATGATCAGGTATGGGTAGGTGAATACTATATCCATAATAATCTATAGTCTTATATTTCTATATAAATATTTGTATGTTATGTAAAAATGCCCATACATGTATAGCAGAGCTAACAATGGGCAAAATTATGAAAACTTCTTAGCCATAATCAAATAATTTAAGGGACAGGACCATAGTCACAGGAGTCATCAAGATCAATTGACATAACACAGTCTACAAAGATGTTGTTCTATATCCTACTACAGTGAGTAGTGACTAGGGTCTTAAAAGCTTGTGTGTGGCTATCTAGGATGCAACTGTTTGTCTCTTCTGGTCTGGAGGAAAAAAGAGTGAAGAAAATCAAAGATGTTTGGAAACAATTAGTCTAAGGGACTAGTGGGTCAAATGAACCTCAGCTTCTATGACCCTGACACCAGAGGTGTCTGGCTACCACTGCCAACCACTCTGATAGGCATCATGTTAAGAGATCCTGGATAGAGTGGGAGAAAAATGTGGAACAAAACTCAAAATCTTAAAAAAAAAAATCAATCTTACTGGTCTGATAGAAACTGTGGAGCCCTCAAGATTATGGTCCTCAGTCATCCTTCAGGCCTGGAACTGAACTTACTCCTGAGGCTCAACTTTCAGGCAAACAATAGACAGACCTATGAGGGGAACAATAACACCAATGAAATACACACTCCTTAGAAAACTCAACCATATGAGATCAAAAAGGTAGCATTTGCCCAGGGATAAAGCTCAGAAGGCAAGAATAGACATGAAAGAAGGACAAAGGGAAATGGTAACCACAGGGAAGAAGTGGGAAGAGTGCTGTTACATTGTGGGCATTTGCAATCAATGTCAGAAAACAAAATATGTATGAACTAACTGTTGAATGGGAGCTCTGGTAGCATAGTGGCTAAGACACTTGCCTGCTCACCAGAAGGCTGGCGGTTCAAACCCACCAGCCACTCCTCGGAAGGAAGGTTGAGCAATCCTACTTCCGTAGTGATACTACCTCAGAAACCCAAGGAGGGGTCGCTATGAGTCAGGGCTGACTCGACGGCACATAACAACAACAACAACTGTTGAATGGAAAACCAACTTGCTCTGTAAACTTTCACTCATATCACAACAAATAGTTAATAAATAAATAAATAACATTCATTTTTGAAAAAAATATTTATATAAACCCTGAAAATAATGACCATTATACCCCGTTAGAGAAATTAAAAATTTCCAGATTTTCTGATAGTTTTTTTTTTTGGTTGTTGTTAGGTGCCATCAAGTTGTCTCCGATTCATAGTGACCCTATGCACAGCAGAACAGAACACTGCTTGGACCCGTGCCAGCTCCACAATCCTTGCTATACTTCAGCCCATCGCCGCAGCCACTGTGTCAGTCCATCTCGTTGAGGGCCTTTAGGTAGGGGAAAAAAAAAAAAGTTTTGTAACATGTTTCTCCTTCCAGAATTATTCATGTCTGTGTATTTGACAGGTACTGAGCATACTCCATTGTGTCTCAGAAGAGATCCACAGATAATGATGAATCAGCACAAACAGTTCCAAATTGAAACATTCAGAGAGTCACTGTATTTCCCTTGTTCTCATGTTTTGAAATAAACATTGGCAGTGTTTATTTATAAAGGTTTGGGACTTTTTGAATGTGTCAGCAGCATGTCTTGGCTCTAAACAGATTATGCTGCAATTTTTTTCCTGATGATTCAAAACTAAAAACTTAAAATTACCTAATTAGAATGATACCAAACCACAATAAACTTGGACCAAAACTTCAATTTAGTCTGAAATTAGATCTGAAATTGAAATGATTTGAAATTAGATCATTTCAATAACCCCTCTCCATGCCAAAGATAGCATTCCTTTAGTCTATGAACATTTCTCTAAACATCAATGAAGCTTTTTAGTTGTTGGATGTTGCTCTGAACAATATACTTTTCACTCTTTTTGTCCTTTGGTAAATTAAGATTTTGATTTAAATTTATTTTTCTTAGTAGGCTATGAGTTACACAGAGAAATAAAAGGAGCATAGTTCAGGAGAAGTGTCAACAATTATTGTTGCAAGTTACTAAATTATTTAAAATAAAATTCAAAGATAAGATTTTTCATGAATAACTGTCAGTCTGAAGGGAATGGTCAGTGGAAAATCTACTTTCCACAGGCTACTGAAAAATACGAAAAATATGATGATAAATATTCACCAGACATACTTATTTCTAGCTTTTTTTTGGCATTTTTAAGGCACTAATAATGATTAATAATGCTTCAATCGATTGGCATATGTTTTAATGGATTTGCTAAAGATAGTTATCAATTGTGAGAGAGCAAGTCTGTCTTTCCTTTGTTATTGTCTTTTCCCCTTTGTCAAGTGATCTCACTAAACCTAGTTTGCCCATTTATTCTGTTGAAATAATTATATTCTCTATAGCTTTTCAACAATCATATTGTCTATATGATTCACCCAAATTAATGTCAAAAACTTATTTTTAAACTTGTTGTGATTTGGGTGAAAGTTTACAGAACAAACTGGTTTTTCATTCAACATTCCATACACATTTTGTTTTGTGACATTGATTGCAATCCCTGAAATTACAACAACATTCTTCTGACTTCTTCCTTGTGGTCACCATTTCCTTTCATCTTTCTTTCCTATCCCTTCCTGCCTTCTGAGCTTTATCCTTGGAAAAATGCTGCCTTCTTGATCTTGTATGCTTGATTATTCTAAGGCTTGTGAACCTCCCTACTGTTATTGCTCACCTTATAGTTCTGTCTATTGTTTGGCTGAAAGTTGAGCCATAGGGAGGAGTTCAATTCCAGGCCTGAAGGTCTAAGGGTTATATTTTCAAGAGGTCTCCATCAAACTAGTAAGCCTGTTTGCCCCATCTCCCCCATGATTTTGAGTTTTGGTCCACATTTTTCTCCCACTCCATGTAGGACTTACTATTGTGATTGCTTTCAGAGTGGTCAGCAGTGGTATATGAACACCATCTACTTCTTCTGGTCTCAGGGTCATGGAGGCTGGGGTTCTTGTGGTCCACTAATCCTTTGAACTAATTATTTCCTTGTCTCTTTGATTTTCCTCACTTTGCTCCAGATAGGGAGAGACCATGGATGCACCTCAGATGGGTGCTTACAAGCTTTTAAGACCTCAGCCACCAGTCACCAAAATAGGATATAGACCATTGTCTTTATGGACAATTGGACTTGATGTCCTCTGAGACTGTGGTCCTGATCCTCCAGAGCCTCAACATGTTTGCTTAAGGTTAAGAAGTTTTCATAACTCTACTATATTCATGGATATATTTGCAGCAAGTATAAATACATATATAGAAATATCCTCTCTCAGACCTATATATATATTCATGGATGTAGTCCCATTCACTTTCTCTCACCTGTTCAGCTTACATGTATTTGTATCCACTAGTAGCTCATTGTTATTACTGTTATTGCAGGATTGGGTATCTAATAGTATTTATCTTTTATGCTTTTAATTCTTGTGCTGCCTTGATCATTTTGTACTGACCTCTCCCTTATTGTGTATTGCCTTTCCCTTTGTCCAGGTTAACATGGGTCTACCCTATAGTTAGTGATTTATGAGTTACGTCTGACTCCACGGCATATAACAACAACAACAACATAGAGATTTGTCATTAGTCTTTAGCACTGCATAATATTCCATTGTGTTTATGTTTCATAGTTTGTTTATCTATTCAACCACTGATGAGCACTTAGGTTGTTTCTAGCATTTTCCTATTGTGATGAATATGGGTATGAATACATCATGGCTCTTATTTCTGTAGTATATATACCTAGTAGTACAATTGCTGGCTGATATGGTATTTCTATTTCCAACTTTTCATGTAATTGCCATACTATTTTCCACAGTGATGACACAATTTTACAGTTTTACTAGCAATATATGAGAGCTCTGGTCTTTCCACACCCACAGCAGCATTTGTTGTTTTCTGTTTTTTTGAACTTTGCTATTAATGCTGGGGATATCTCATTGTTATTTTGATTTGTATTTCTTTAATGGCAAGTGCAACCACTCATCTGTTAGTTCGTCACGGTTTGCGTGTTGCTGTGAGACTGGAGGCTATGCCACAGGTATTTCAAATATCATCAGTGTCAAGCATAGTGGACAGGTTTCAGTGGACCTTCCAGACTAAGACAGCCTGGGCAGAAGGATGGGCCCAATTACTTCTAGAAAAATTAGCCACTGAAAACCTCATGAATAGCAATGAAGTACTGTCTGATATATTATTGGCAAATATTTAGAAGAGCAGTGAAACATTGTCTCATATAGTGTCAGAAGATGAGTCCCTCAGGTGGGAAAACACTCAAAATATGATTTGGGAAGAGCTACTGCCTCAAAGTAGGCTTGGCCTTAATAATGTGGATGGAGTAAGACTTTCAAGACCTTCATTTGCTGATGGAGCACAACTTAAAATGGGAAGAAACAACTGCCAAACATTCATTAATAGTTGGGACATGGAATGTATGAAGTATGAATCTAGGAAAATTAGAAGTTGTCAAAAAATGAAATGGAATGGATAAAAATTGATATCCTAGGCATTGACGGGTGGGAATGGACTCGCATTAGCTATTTTGAATCAGACAATCATATGGTCTACTATGCTGGGAATGACAAATTGAAGAGGAATGGTGTCACATTCATCGTCAAAAAGAACATTTCAACACCTAACCTGAAGTACAATGATGTCATTGATAGGATAATATCCATATGCCTACAAGGAAGACCAGTTGATATGACTATTACTCAAATTTATGCACCAACCACCAAAAAGAAAGATGAAGAAGTTGAAGATTTTTACCAACTTCTGTAGTTTGAAATTGACTAAACAAGCAATCAAGATGTATTGATAATTACTGGTGATTGGAATGAAAAAGTTAAAAACTAAGAAGAAGGACTGGTAATTAGAAAACATGACCTCAGTTTCAGTCAGTTAGAAATGACACTGGAGATCCCATGATAGAATTTTGCCTGACCAATGATCGATTTATTCCTTTTTCCAACAATATAAACAGTAAGTGTATACATGGACTTTGCAGATGGAATACACAGAAATAAAATAGACTATATTTGTGGAAAGAGGCGATGAAGAAACTCAGTATCATCAGCCAAAACATGGAATAGACCATCAATTGCTCACATGAAAGTTCAAGTTGAAGCTGAAGAAAATTAAAAAAAAAAACTCAAAAGAGTCAAAACATGACCTGGAGTATATCCCACCTGAATTTAGAGATGATCTGAAGAATAGATTTTATGCATTGAACACCAATGACTAAAAGAGCAGATGAATGGTGTGATGAACATTATATACAAAGAAAGTAAAAGATCATTAAAAAAGAAAAAAGCAAAGAGCAAAATGGATGTCAGAATAGACTCTCGAACTTGCTCTTGAACAGAGAATAGCTAAAGTGAAAGGAAGAATTTTTGAAATAAGAGTTAAGAGAAGATTTCAAAGGACAGCCAAATAAGACATAGTCAAGTATTATAATGAATGCAAAGACTTGGAATTAGAAAACCAAAAGAGGAGAACATGCTCAGCATTTCTCAAGCCAAAATAACTGAAGAAAAAATTCAAGCCTTCAGTTACAATATTGAAGAATTCTATGGGCAAAATATTGAATGATACAGGAAATATCGAAAGAAGATGGAAAGAATACACAGAATAACTGTACCACAAAGAATTGGTCAATATTTAACCTTTTAGGAGTTACCATATGATAAAGAACCTATGGTACTGAAGGAAGATGTCCAAGCTACACTGAAAGAATCGACAAAAAACAAGGCTCCAGGAATGGAAGAAATACCCACTGAGATGTTTCAAGAAACAGATGCAGCACTGTAGGTACTTACTCATTTATGGCAGGAAATTTGGAAGAAAACTGCTTGGCTAACTGACTGTAAGAGATCCATATTTGTGCCCATTTCAACAAATATGATCCAAAAGAATGTGGAAATTATCAAAGAATATCATTAATATCACACACAAGTAAAATTTCGCTGAAGATAATTAAAAAATGGTTGCAGCAGTATATTGACAATAAACTCCCAGAAACGCAAACTGGATTCAGAAGAGGACGTGGAATGAGGAATGCCATTCCTGATGTCAGATGGATGTTAGCTGGAAATAAAGAATATCAGAAAGATGTTTATCTGTGTTTTATGGACTACATAAAGGCATTTGACTATGTGGATCATAACAAATTGTGGATAACATTGAGAAGAATGGGAATTCCAGAACACTTAATTGTGCTCATGAGGAAACTGTACATAGACCAAGAGGAAGTTGCTCAAATAGAACAAAGAGATTTGGTATGGTTTAAAGTTAGGAAGGGTGTGCCTCAGGATTCTATCCTTTCACCATACTATTCAATCTGTATGCTGAGCAAGTAATCTGAGAAGCTGGGCTATATGAAGAAGAACATGGTATTAGGATTGGAGGAAGACTCATTGACAACCTGTGATATACAGATGACACAGCTTGCTTGCTGAAAGTGAAGAAGACTTGAACCACTTACTGAAAAAGATCAAAGACTATAGCCTTCAGTGTGGATTACACTTCAACATAAAGAAAACAAACATCCTCTCAACTGGACCAATAAACAACATCATAATAAATGGAGAAAACATTGATTTTGTCTGGGATTTCATTGTACTCGGATCCACAATCAACATCCATGGAAGCAGTAGTCAAGAAATAGATGATGGATTGCACTGGGCAAGTATGTTGCAAAAGACTTCTTTAAAGTGTTAAGGAGCAAAGATATCACTTTGAAGACTAGGAAGTGCCTAACTCAAGCCGTGGTATTTTCAATCACCTCATATGCATGTGAAAGCTGGACAATGAATAAGGAAGACAGAACAAGAGTTCGTGTTTTTGAAGTGTGGTGTTGGTGAAGAATACTGAAAATACCATGGACTGCCAGAAGAACTAACAAATCTGTCCTGGCAGATGTGCAGCATATATGCTCCTTAGAAGCAAGAATGATCAGACTTTGTCTCAACTACTTTGGTCATGATGTCATAATGTAATAGTCTGAAGAAGGATACCATGCTTAGTAAAGTGGAGGGTCAGAGAAAAAGAGGAAAACCCTCAAAGGGATGGACTGACATAGTGGCTGCAATGATGGGCTCAAGCATATCAAGGATTGTGAGAATGGTGCAGGACCAAGCAGTGTTTTGTTCTGTTGTACATAGGGTCACAATGAGTTGAAGGCACTTGACAGCACCTAACAACAAAAATAATGGTTAATGGAATTAGCTCTGGTGGTGTAGTGGTTAAAGCTTTCAGTCGCGTAACCAGAAAGTTGACAGTTTGAATCCACCAGCCACTCTGTAGGAGAAAAATGAAGCCATCTGATTCCAGAAAGATTTACAGCCTTGGAAACTCTATGGGACAGTTCTACTCTGTCTTATAGGGTTGCTATGAGTCTGAATTAAGTTGATGGCAGTTGGGTTTGTTTTTTGGTTTTAATGGCTAATGATCACAAGCATTTCTTTGTGTGTTTATTCACTGCCTGAATGTTTTTGGTGAAGTGACTATTAATGTCCTCTGTCCAGTTTTTAGTTGGATAGTTTGTCTTTTTGTTGTTGAGGTGTTGAAGTTTTCTATAAATTTTAGAGGTTACTACTTAGTTTGATGTGTTGTTGCCAAAAGATTTTTCAAAATTTTCAGGAAGATTGCTTTGGGCAGCATTTTTTGACTCCTTATTTTTTTAAAAAAAAATTTTTATTGTGCTTTAGGTGCAAGTTTACAGTTTGTTTTACATTCAACATTTTGTGCACATTTAGTTTCACTCCCTATTTACTATCCCCAACCCTAACCCAGTCTCCTCCCCTCCCTGCTCAGTAACAACCCCTCCCATGCCCCTCAAAGTTATGCACTCCTCTGTATCCTGCATTTCCTTCATGTGAATGTTGTCCCTCTGGTGCCCTATGGTCCATCGCTCCAAGGGATGTATTTCCATAGAGTATGTGGACTCTTGATATAAATGTGTTCAATTTTTAGGAGGTCCCAGCCTTAGTTTGTCTTCTTCTGTTTTTGTGTTTTTACATATGTTTGATAGTGTATTTATGTCAAGTATTTATGTCTTTAAGTTTGCACCTATTAGTTTCTTTGATGATCTTTATAGTTTAAAATTTTACATTTAAATCTTTGATCCATCTTGAGTTCATTTTATGTATGGTGAGAGATATGAATCCTGTTTCATTTTTCTGTAAAAGCATCCAGTCTTGTGAGCACCGTCTGTTAAAGAGACTATCTCTTCCCCATTTAATGAGTATTGATCATCTGTCAAAGACCAACTGTCTAGAGGTTGATGGATTTACTTCTGGGTTCTTAATTTTGCTCCATTTCTCTATGCACTGTTACTGTACCAATACTGAGCTGTTTTGATTACCGTGGCTGTAGAGTAGGTTTTGAGATTGGGAAACATGAGGACTCCTACAATGTTATTCTTTAGTAGGACTTCCCTTTCCATGTAAAGTTGGTGTTGAGTTTTTGGCATTTCTTTAAAGAATGATGATGGAATATAAATCAGGATTGCATTATATCTGTAGATTGTTTTGGGTAGTGTTCACATTTTCATAATGCTAAGTCTTCCTATCCATGAGCATGGTATATTTTTCTATTCATGTAGGTCTTTTTGGTTTCTGGTAGTAGTGTTTTTTGTTTTCTTTGTATAGCTATTTTGTTTTTCTTGTTAGGTTTATTTTAAGAGCTTCATTTTTAAATGGCTGTTGTAAATGGTATTGTTTTCCTGATTTTATTTTCAGAGTTCTCTTTTTTAGTGAAGAGGAATTTGCCAGATTTTTGTAGGGTGATTTTGTGTCTTGGCTCTTCGCCGAATTCTTTTATTAGTTCCAGTAGTTTTCTTGTTGAGTCTATGGGATTTTCTATGTATGGAATTAAAGCATATGCAAATAATGCTAGTTTTACACTTCTTTCCTAATTTGGATGTCTTTTATTTTCCTTTCCTCCCTTGCTGCTTGGCTAAGATTTGCAATAATATTGAGTAGGAGTGGTGATAAAGGGAATCCTTATCTGGTTCCTGTTCTCAAGGGGAGTATTTTCAGTCTCTCTCTATTGAGAATAAAGGTGCTGTGGGCTTGTGTATATTCCCTCAATGATCTTGAGCAATTTCCCTTGTATTCTTATTGTGCTAAGTGCTTTTGTCAAGAATGGGTACTGGATTTTGTCAAATGCCTTTTTTGCATCGATTGTGGTTCTTGTTTTCTGTTTTATTTACGTAGTCGATTACGTTAATTGTTTTTCTAATGTTGAAACATACTTGCATGCCTGGTATAAATTCGACTTGGTCATAATATATATACACATATATGTTGTTGTTGTTGTTGTTTGCCATCGAGTCGGCCCCGACTCAT
The DNA here is from genome assembly GCF_000298275.1 of Orycteropus afer afer. Taxonomy (NCBI): domain Eukaryota; kingdom Metazoa; phylum Chordata; class Mammalia; order Tubulidentata; family Orycteropodidae; genus Orycteropus; species Orycteropus afer. The sequence goes on along the minus strand of NW_006921797.1, from coordinate 3,895,107 downwards.
AGTGACCCCTCCTTGGGTTTCCGAGGCAGTATCACTACGGAAGTAGGAATGCCCAACCTTCCTT
>NW_006921797.1:3892692-3893948 GCF_000298275.1 Orycteropus afer afer | reverse complement strand
ATCCTCTCTTTCAGCAAGCAAAGTTGTATCATCAGCATATCTCAGGTTGTTAACGATTCTTCCTCCAATCCTGATGTCACATTTTTCTTCATATAGTCCAGCTTCTCAGATTATTTGCTCAGCATATAGATTGAATAAGTATGGGGAAAGGATACAACCCTGATGCACTCCTTCCTGATTTTAAGCCATTCAGTGTCTCCTTGTTCAGTTCAAATGACAACCTTCTGGTCAAGGTACAGGTTCCTCATGAGCACAATCAAGTGTTTGGGAATTCCCCTTCTCAATGTTATCCATAATTTGTCACGATCCACATAATCAAATGCCTTTGCATAGTCAATAAAGCACAAGTAAACATCTTTCTGGTATTCTTTGCCTTGAGGCAAGATCCATCTGACAGCAGCTATGATAGCCCTTGTTCCATGTCCTCTTCTGAATCCAGCTTGCACCTCTGGAAGTTCTCTATCAATATACTGCAGCAACTGTTTTTGAATTATTTTCAGTAAGATCTTACTTGCGTGTGATATTAATGATATTGTTTGATAATTTCCACATACTGTGGGATCACCTTTGTTTGGAATGGGTACAAATATGGATCTCTTCTAGTCAGTTGGCCAGGTAGCTGTCTTCCAAATCTCTTGGCATAACCAAGTGAGTGCCTCTAGTGTGACATCCTTTTGTTGAAATATCTCAAATGATATTCCGTCAATTCCCGGAGCCTTGTTCTTCGCCAGTTCCTTCATTGCAGCTTCAACATCAGTACCATTGGTTCTAGATTATATGCCACCTGCTGAAATGGATGAGGATCCACTAGTTCTTTTTGGTACAGTGACTCTGTGTATTTCTTCCATCTGCTTTTGATGTTCCCTGCATCATTCAATGTTTTGCCCTTAGAATCTTTCAATATTGCAACTTGAGGCTTAAAATTTTTCCTCAATTCTTTCAGCTTGAGAAATGCCGAGAGTGTTCTTCCCTTTTGTTTTTCTAACTTCAAGTCTTTGCACATTTCTTTATAGTAATTGGCTTTGCCTTCTTGAGCTGCTCTTGAAATCTTCGGTTCAATTCTTTTCTTGTCATTTCTTCCATTTGTTTTAGCTATTCTCTGCTCAAGGACAAGTTTCAGAGTCTCTTCTGTCATCCATTTTGGTCTTCTCTTCTTTTGTTGTCTTTTTAGTGACCTCTTGCTTTCTTCATGGATGATGCTCTTGATGTCATCCCCCAATACTTCTGGTTTTCATTCATTGGTGTTCAATGCATCA
>NW_006921797.1:3890379-3891832 GCF_000298275.1 Orycteropus afer afer | reverse complement strand
TCAGCAAATGGAGGTCTCGAAAGCTTTACCTTATCCGTATGAGTAAGGCTGATTTTACTCTGATAATGCAGCTCTTTCCCAGTCCTACTTTGAGAGTTTCTAAGCTAAGTGACTCATCTTCCTCCTCTGTATTGGAAAATGTTTCTGGTCTATTCATAAAGTTGCGCAGTCATGTATCAGACAGTGTTTCTCTGCTATTCATAAGGTCTTCCCTGGCCAGTTTGAGAAGTGGATGGCCTCCTCCTTCTTCCTAGTCTGTCTCAGTCTGCAAGCTAGGCTGATACCTGTGCAACAGGTACACACCACTGGGTTTGAAACACCAGTGGCACAGCCTCAAGACTCATAGTAACACATCACCACAGTAGGACAAACCGAGAAATTTCTCTCCCTTAGCTGTTGGAAACCTCTCTAACCACCCTTACCTGGATCCCTGTGGCTAACTCCTCGATCTGTTCCAGTCCCTTTTGCCTTTTCTGTCCTTTCCGTGCTTCCTGGCTTTCTGCTTGTGGGGGGTGGCCTGGGTTCCCTCTCCTCACCTGGGTCCCTGCTGCTGAATCCTCATTCTGTTCTGGTCCCCTTTACCTTTTCTGTCCTCTCCCTGTTTCCTGCCTCACTGCCTGTTCTTAGGTCCCTGGAATCCAAATGAGAATGCCATCCCTTTAAAATCCAAAATGGTTGCCACTTGTAAACATTAAAAATGGCTGTGGCCTCAGTCACTTTAAATATCCAAAATTGGCTGCCACATGTAAACAATCAAAATGGCTGCACCCTTGGTCACTTTAAATATCCAAAATGGCTGCCACATGTAAACAATCAAAATGGCTGCACCCTCCGGACAGCAGAAAGTCCACAGCTCAGGTTGTGTCCCTCCTTGCTATTTCCCTTCCTAGTCATAGGCCACCAGAGCAGTTGTCCCTGCAGCCCTTGGTGACTGGGACTGATCTTTAGGTCAATTCTCAAGTCCCGACACTACTTGGAAATATTCAGGCTGTTGGTCTCTTCAGAGTAGCTGACAGTCAGCAGCTCCGACTGTCTCTGTACTCATTGTTTTTGCTCAAGTTTTTCCACTAGTTGGTGCCTAATCCACTTCTGTATAGTTCCTTTCAAAGCTCAGGGTCCCAGGATTATCTTCTGTATCTCTGTCAATTGGTTTTACTTTTCTTTGTTGAAGAGGGTCTGTGTCTCTTGTCTGCCCATTTTTCCATCTTACTGGAAGTGTATATTACATGTACACTTAGGTATAAAAAATATATTATATATACTTATGTTGTTGTTGTTGTGTGCTGTCAAGTTGGACCCGACTCATAGTGACCCCTCCTTGGGTTTCTAAGGCAGTATCACTACGGAAGTAGATTGCCCCATCTTACTTCCAAGGAGTGGCTGGTGGGTTTGAACTGCCAGCCTTCTGGTTAGTAGTCAAGTGCCTAAGGCACTACGCTACAAGAGCTCCTAT
>NW_006921797.1:3888453-3889274 GCF_000298275.1 Orycteropus afer afer | reverse complement strand
ACCTTGGGCTTGTTAGCCTCAGCAGCCAGTAGCTGCCTGAATGAAGGGATGCTTCTAGCTTCAGTGGGCCAGGAACAAGAGACAGAGCTGAAGCCCAAGGTCTAGGGGCTTTAATCCAGCCCCTAGAGCCTGGCACTTTGAACTCAGACGTCTAGCCTCCCAAATTGTAAGAGAATAAACTCCTGCTTGTTAAAGCCATCCCATTTGTGGTATATTCCTGTCAGAGCGGCACTAGGTAACAAGAACTCCTGGTAAAGTGGAGGGTCAACGAAGAAAGGGAAGGTCTTCAATAAGATAAATTGACACAGTGTCTGCAATGATGGGCTCAGGTATAGCAAGAATCGTGAGGCTGGCAGAGGACCAGGCAGTGTTTTGTTCTGCTGTGTATAGGGTCACTATGAGTCAGAGATGACTCAATGGCACCTAACAACAATAACAACAACAACAATAACATATGTAATGTTGGATTCTTGAGAATCCAATGTTGAGATGTAATGTTGAGAATTTTGGAGTCTATGTTCCTTAGGGGAGCTCTGGTGGCTTAGTGACTAAGGCATTTGACTGTTCCTTAGAGATACTAGTCTGTAATTTTCTTAAAAAAGAACTAAAAAGTGTTGTCTTAGCCTGGTTTTGATATTAGGGTTATGCTTGCTTTTTGGAATGAATTTTGAAGTATTTCGTCCTTTTCTATGTTCTGGGAGAGATTGAATAGAATTGGTGCTAGCTCTTTTCTGAATGTTTGGTAAAATTCATCAGTGAAATTGTCTGACCCAACCTTTTTATGTTGAGAGTAGTTTTATTATTATTATTATTATTATTAT
>NW_006921797.1:3884296-3886608 GCF_000298275.1 Orycteropus afer afer | reverse complement strand
TAATTGTTTTTTACTGCATATACTTTTTTTTGTGCTGAATTCATTTTGTATCTGGATTTTCTTATCATTTCCTGTTTTTTAGTGTTTTCTGAATCTTTATGATTTTCTTCTTTTTTATTTTTTTCTGCTGTCATTCGAATAGATCAAGGGGATACAGCAGGTTTTAAAATCAGGAAGGGAGTGTATCAAGGTTGTATCTTTTCACCATACTTATACAATCTGTATACTGAGCAAATAATTAGAGAAGCTGGACTATTTGAAGAAGAACATGGCATCAGGATTGGAGGAAGACCTATTAACAACCTGTGATATACAGACAAAACAACTTTGCTTGCTGAGGATGACTTGAAGCACTTACTGATGCAGATTAAAGACTATAGTCTGCAAGTCTGCAGTTTGGATTACACCTCAATATAAAGAAAACAAAAATCCTCACAACTGGACCAATAACACCATCATGATAAATGGAGAAAAGATTGAATTTGTCAAAGACTTCATATTACTTGGCTCTACAATCAACACCAATGGAAGCAGCAGTCAAGGCATCATATAACATATTGCATTGGGCAAATCTGTTGCAAAAGACCTCTTTCAAGTGATGAAGAGCAAAGATGTTTTTTTGAAGACTAAGGTGCATCTAACCCAAGCCATGGTGTTTTCAAGTGCCTTATATGCATATGAGAGCTGGACAATGAATAAGGAAGACTGAAAGAGAGTTGATGCTTTTGAGTTGTGGTGTTGGTGAAGAATACTGAAAGCATCATGGACTGCTATAAGAGCTAACAAATCTGTCCTGGAAGAAGTGCAGCAAGAATGCTCCTTGGAAGCAAGAATGGCCAGACTTCTTCTCACTTACTTTGGTCATGTTGTCAGAAGGGATTGCTCCCTGGAGAAAAATATCATGCTTCATAAAGCAGAGGGTCAATGGAGAAGGGGAAGGCCCTCAACAAGGTGGACTGATACAGTGGCTTCAACAATGGACTCAACTATAGCAAGGATCATGGGGCTGGCACAGGACCAGACAGTGTTTTGTTCTGTTGTACATAGGATCACTATGAGTCAGAGACGACTCGATGGCCCATAATAAGAAACAACATTTTGGTAAAATTGTTTATTGATATCCTTTGGTGTTACCCTATAATTTATTATTATCTGCCTTAGTTTAAAACAAGAAGCTCTGGTGGTACAGGGGTTGAACCATTAGACTTCTTTTTTTTTTTTTAATTGTGCTTTGGGTGTAAGTTACAAAACAAACTTGTTTTACATTCAACCATTTGTGCACAACTGATTTCACAGCCCCAATTACTGCATCCAGCCATAAAATGACTCTCGCCCACTCTCCTCCCTGTGACAACCCCCTCCTTGTGCCCTTCTCATTTATATATTCCTATCTATCCAGCTTTTCCTCTATGTGAGTGCTACCCCTCTGGTATCTCATGGCTGATTGATCCAATGGGTGCATCTCCCTAGAGTAGGTGGTTGTATCGACTTGGGGTAGGTGTTCTGTATGTAGGTCTTTCTACTGTTGGGCTGAGAGACAATTCATGCAAGTGAGTCCATTTCTAGACCTGAGAGGTAACCCAAGGCCATAGTCTTGGGGATTCTACCAGTCTCTTTCCAGCCAGTAATTCTGGTCATTTTTGTGTTTTTGAATTTTGTTCCACATTTTCCCTCCCAGTCTATCCAGGCTTTCCAGACTTGATGCTTTTCTGATTAGTTGGCATTGGTAGCTGAGTACCATCTAGTACTTCTGTTATTGGCATTGTGGAGGCAGAGGTCCTTGTGGTCCATCTTATCTTTGGACTACTTGTTTCCAAATGACTTTTATTTTCTTTACTCTTCTTTGCTCCAGATCAGAGGAGACAGTTGGATCTTAGATGGCATTCGAAAGCTTTTAAGACCCCAGTTGCTACTCACCAAAGTAGGTTGTAGAACAAAATTTTTATGAACTATGTGTGCAAATTGAGCATGATGTCCCCCAAGACCATGGTCCTGAGTGTTCAGGCCCAGTGATTCTCTCACAAGATGTTTGGTTGTCTCTGAGAAGTAACACCAACCCTGTATTCTGTTGCTTCTGTAATGTATGTAGCTAATTTTGTAGCACAATACATATGTAAAATTGACTTCAGCCAAATCTATTCTTGGTCTAGGGTATATTCCTGTTCTCCTACCTCCACCTGATCATCTCACCTGTCTATGCATTAATCCATAACCTGGTATTTGGTGCTAGTGATATTGCAGTGTTGTGCTTGTAATAATATTTGCTTCTGTTGTCTGTATCTTTTGTGCACATTTCAGTTTCTTTCCTTTCC
>NW_006921797.1:3882273-3884076 GCF_000298275.1 Orycteropus afer afer | reverse complement strand
TTTTTGTTGTGTTGTATTCCACTGTATGAATGTATCATAGTTTGGTTGTCCATTCATCTGTTGATGGGCATTTAGGTTCTTTCCATCTCTTTGCTATAGTGAATTGGGCTGCAATGAACATGAGTGTGTGTATGTCTGTTTGTGTTTTGTCTCTCACCTCTTTAGGATATATTCCTAGTAATGGAATTGCTGGATCAAATAATATTTCTATTTTCACTTTTCTAAGCAAATGTCATTTTCCACAATGGTTGTACCATTTTGCTGTCCCACCAGCAGTGTATGAGAGTTCCAATCTGTCTTCACCATCATTTGTTATTTTCTGTCTCGTTGAAGTTTGCTATTATTGCTGGGTGAGATGATATCTCATTGTTGTTTGGATTTGTGTGTCTCTAATGGCTATTGATTATGAGCATTTTCTCACATGTTTGTTGGCCACCTGTGTATCTTCTTTAGTGAAGTGTCTGTTCATGTCCTTGCCCATTTTTTAATTGGGTTGTTTGTCTTTTTGGTGTTGAGGTGTTAAAGTTTTCTATAAATTTTGGAGGTAAGTTCCTTGTCAGATATGTCATAGCCAAATATTTTTTCCCAATCTGTAGAGTCTCTTTTTTTCCTTTTGGAGAAGTCTTTCAATGCACGTAAGAATTTAATTTTTAAAAGGTCTCAGTCATCTAGTTTCTCTTCCACTGACTGTACATTTTGGGTTATGCTTGATAGTCTACTTGTGCCACACATTAGGGCCCATAGATTTGCCCCTATTTTATCTCTGATGACCTTTATAGTTTTGGGCTTTACTTTTAAGTCTTTGATCCAACTTGAGTTTGATTTTATGTATAGGATGAGGTATGGGTCTTGCTTCATTTCCTTTGCAAGTGGATATCCAATTCTACCAGCACCATTTGTTAAAGAGGATATCTCTCCCCCATTTAATGCATTTTGGGCCTTTGTAAAAAATCAGCTATTCATAGACAAATGGGTCTATTTCTGACTTTTCAATTCTGTTCCATTTGTCTACTTCTCTGTCATTGTACCAATATCATGCTATTTTGACTGTTGTGGCTCTGTAGTAGGTTTTGAGGTCTAGGATTGTGAGACCTCCTATTTTGTTTTTCTTCTTCACCAGTGCTTTGCTTACCTGAGGTCTCTTTCCTTTCCTTATGAAATTAGTGATTGGTTTTTCCATGTCCTTAAAAAATGTTTACCAGCTTTATTTTAAGACCAAGCCCTGGAAAAGGCAGGTGTGCAGCTTGAAGATGCTTGGCTTGGCTTTGGGGCTGGCATTATTTTAAGGCCAGGCCCCAGAGAAGATAGACACATGGCTCGGGGCTGCTTGTCTAGGATTTGGGGCTGGGCCCCAGAGAGGCAGGTGGAAAGTGGTTAGGAACAACTAACAGAAGGGAACTTGTCTGTCAGTTTGTCATTCTCTGGTACCTGTTGTTAGAAAACCAAAAGAGAAGAACACACTCAGCATTTCTCAAGCTCAAAGAACTGAAAGATTCTATGGGTAAAATATTGAATGATGTAGGAAACATCAAAAGAAGATGGAAGAAATGCACAAAATCACTGTACCAAAAAGAATTGATCAATGTTCATCCATTTCAGAAGGCAGTATGATCAAGAACCAATGGTATTGAAAGAAGAAGTCAAAGCTGCACTGAAGGAATTGGCAAAGAACAAGGCTCCAGGAATTGATAGAAAACCAAATGAGATGTTTCAACAAAAGGATGCTCTGCTAGAGGCACTAACTCAGCTATGCCAAGAGATTTTGAAGACAGCTACCTGGCCAACTGACTGGAAGAGATCTAT
>NW_006921797.1:3880037-3881137 GCF_000298275.1 Orycteropus afer afer | reverse complement strand
AAAGAAAAAGGGAAAGGCCCTCAAGAGATTGATTGACAAAATGGTTGCAACAATGGGTTCAGGTGTAGCAAGGATCATGAGGCTGACACAGGGCTGGGCAGTGTTTTGTCCTGCTGTGCATAGGGTGGCTATGAGTTGGAGATGATTCAATGGCACATAACAACAACAAGAAAAAATAACTTGATGGAGTCAAGATCATGATTGCATTGAATGTGTAGATTACTTTAGGGATATTGACATTTTCACAGTATTCAGTCTTTCTATCCCTGAACAAGGCATGTTCTTCCATTTATATAGATACCTTGTAGTTTCTTGTAGAAGTATTTCGTAGTTTTCTTTGTATAGGTCTTTTGTAGCCCTGGTAAGATTTATTCCTAAGAATTTCATCTTTTTTGTTAGCTATTGCAAATGGTATTATTTTCCTTATTTCCTTTTCAGAGAACTCTTTGTTGATGTAGAAGAATCCAACTGATTTTTGTATGTTGACCTTGTATCCTGACACTTTGCTGAAACTTTCTATTAGTTCCAGTAATTTTTTTTTGCTCTGTCTCTTGGGTTTAAATATGTATAAGATCATGTCATCTGCGAATAGAAACAGCTTTGCTTCTTCTTTGACAATTTGGATGCCCATGATTTCCTTTTCTTGCTTTATTGCCATGATAGGACAATGTTGAATAGAAGTGGTGATAGAATACATCCTTGTCTGGATCCCATTCACAAGGGCAATTAAAGCTTTCGACTACGATCCCAAAGGTCAGCAGCTTAAACCCACCAACTGCTCTGCAGGAGAAAGATAAAGCAATCTGCTTCTGTAATGATTTATAGCCTTGGAAATCCTATGGAGCAGTTCTACTTTGTCCTTTAGGGTCACTATGAGTCACAATTGACTCAGTGGCAGTGGGTTTGGTTTTCAGTTTAAGTTTAAAACAGTCTGATCGATCTTTATATAATTTTGATTTTCTTTCCAATTGGGAGTTCTGTAAGTATTCCCACTTTTTGCTTTGTAGTTATCATCATTTATAGATTGGCTTGTTTTGTTCCCTATTTTCAGTCTTGTATTATTATTGACTTTTTTATTTTTATTTTTAAATTTTTATTGT
>NW_006921797.1:3873142-3879385 GCF_000298275.1 Orycteropus afer afer | reverse complement strand
GTTGGGCAATCCTACTTCCGTAGTGATACTGCCTCGGAAACCCAAGGAGGGGTTGCTATGAGTCGGGGCCGACTCGACGGCACATAACAACAACAACAAGTCATATAAGTTGAGGATAGCACAGTGTACAAGTCATTTGGACTAATTGTTTCCATACATCTATGGTTTTCTTCATTCTTCTTTACTATGGATGAGGAGAGACCCACTGTTGCATCTAGATGGCCAATTGAAAGCTTTTTAGATCACAGTTGCTACTCGCCAAAGTAGGATGTAGAACAATGTTTTTGTGTAGTATGTTATGTCAATTGCACTTAATGTTCTCTATGACCATGGTCTTGAGCCCAGAGGTCCAACTACTCACTCCTTCTGGGTAGCCGGCTGTGACCAAGAAGTGGCTACAACCTTGTCTCTTGTCAGCTCTACTATATACCAGGGAATTCTTACAGCACATGTAAAACACTTGTAGAAACTTTGCCAACCCTATACATGGTTATTGGCTTACTCCACCATGCATAGACATCAGTCAGCCTGTTCACTCATCCATCCACTCGTAGATCAATGCTTGTCCTCAGTGACAACACAATACCATAGTTGCAAAAGTGTTTGTCTTGGTTGTCTGTACCTCCCATGTACTTCTCTGTATCTTCCTCTTCCTGAGTGCTACTATGTTGATCACTCACATTTGGAGTCTTGTATTATTGTTTTTGGTGTTTCTATATCTGAGTTGATTTCTGGATGATGTTGTCATGTATCTTAATCTCAGTTTTTTGTCTGATATTTTTTTTCTCTCTCTGAAGACTCTCTTTAGCATTTCTTGTAAGATTGGTCTGGGTTTTATAAATTCCTTTAATTTCTACTTATCTTGAAATGCCCTAATTTCACCATCATATTTGAGGGATAATTTTTCTGGGTACATAATTCTTAGTTAGTAATTTTTTCCTCTAGGGTTCTATACATGTCATGTCATTACTTTTTTGCCCATGAGGTTTCTGCCAAGAAATCTTAATCATTCTAATTTTTCATTTTTTCTGCCTACTTTCAGGAATTTGTCTTTGGTTTGGGAAAGTTTTATTATGATATGACTTCATGATTTTCTTTTGTGGTCTAACCTATTTAGGGTTCATTGAGCTTCTTCTTGTCTCTCATGGTATTAGGGAAGTTTTTTTCCAACAAACCTTTGACAAATTTCTTGGTCTGTTTTTTGTTCTCTTCCTGCTCTGAAATTCTGATCACTTGTAATTTCTTCCCCCTAAAGGCTTTTCAGATAAATCCTAGGCTTTCTTCAATTTTTTTTTTTTCATTCTTTGTGCTGATGTTCCTAATTCTGTATTCCATCAATCCAATTATACTCCTTTGCCCTTCCATGAATTATCTATTTCTAAAATATTTAGATTTCTATTTGCTGTATTTGTATGGCTTCTGTTTTTCCATTCATTTTGTCATTTTTTTCTTTTACTGTTTTCCTGAATTCTTCTTCAGTTTTGTTTGTACTTTCTTTGGTCTTATTTGTGGTTTCCTTGATTTTTTCCTAGTCTGTGGTAGGGACTTTATCAAGAATTTTATTAGGTAATTTCAATACCATTCTTTTTCCAGGCGATTTTCTGGCCCTCTATTTTGGTCACTTTCATGAACTATTTTGTCCTGTTTTTGTGTGTGATTTAAAGTTGCCTATAGTACTGAAACACTGTGGTGTTACTGTATTAATTTATTGATCATATAAAAGGTGAAGCAAAAGGTACTATGCTTCACATTGTTTTTGTTTTGTTTTATTTTAATGTACCTGGGCAATGAAGTGGGCATGCTACTCTGATCACTAGTTTTGCAGCACTGGGACAATCATCATCTGTCTCCAGGTTGATTTGATAGTGAGTGGTATTGTGGGTGTGAGTTTGATCATTGATCTTGTAGAGCAACTGAAGACATCCTGGGCAGGAGTTGGATGCCATCTGTCGTCTATCCAGTGGTGCTAGAGTGTGTAGTTGCATTAGCCTACTGTGTGCAGTGGCAGGTGTGGTGAGTTTGGCTATGCAGAGTCACTGGGTCCAGATTACTGAAGTATAAAAGGAAAATGTGCAGGAAAGATGAAGAAAAATACAATAAGGGAAGGGAGAAGAATTAAGAAGGAAAAAAAAAACAAGAATAAATTAATAACACAGTAGTGGCTCAAGCACTAGCTGGCAAACATGGCTGCACCAGGAATGTGGTGCTCATTCTGAAGGAAATTCACTGCTGACCATAGATGGGTGAGAGCAGGTGCTGTGGACCATGGAGGTGGTGGTATCCTGGCACTTGGGCCACAGGATTAAAACAAACAAACAAGCAAAACAAAACAAAAAACAGGGGGTGGGGATGGATGAAGAAGAAGGAATAGAAGTAAAGATAAACATAAGGGAAGAAAGAAGGAAGAACTGAGAGGAAGGAAAAAAGAGAAAAATAGGGAAGGAAGGGGAAGAAAAAATAAATAGAAAAATACAAGGGTGAAAGGGAAGAATTAACAAGAAAGGAAACAGGAAAAAAAAACTGTGGCAATATATTGACTTTATTGTTAGTTCTCATAACACAGTATTCTCTTTTACCTCTCTGCTCTCACAGTAATTTTTACTACCCCAAATGGAGCCAAACAGTATATCTTATGTGGTGGCAGGAGAGTTTTAGGAATCCACTTATCCCTGAAGCAGAAGTTGGAAACATTTGGTGAGGTGTGTGAAGTAGGGAGGAGGGAGATTGATTTTCTGTCATCTCTAATTTTCATATAAATATTTACATCTAGAAATTAGTGGATAATAGTGGAAAAAGGATAGTAGAACTTATTATTTCTCTAAATCTCTATTTCAAAAAATTTAAAAGACTACAAACTATTTTTAAATTGTATACTATCCCATAATATATAAAAAGAGATAAATACATAAACTGTATCTACATCTTCTGACATCTCTCACACCCATTGGCTAAGAGCCAATTAAGAGGATTGCTAGACCTCAGCAGAAAACAGATTGAAATTCCCTCTCTTAACCATTTCTCCTATGGGATTATGGCTAAGAAGGAAGTAGTCGTGTGAAGGCCAAGATAAAGGAAAGGGAGATGAACTAACACTTAATGAGTATTTATTGTGTGCCAGACACATTGCAGAACTTATTGCATTTAAACTACAGTAACCCTACAGCACAGTTATATTTAGGTCTTTATTACAGAAGTGAAATTGGAAGCTCAAAGAGGTTATGTTGCTAGATTACATTGGATAATGGAACCAATATCCAAATTAAGATTTGTTTCTAAAGTCTGTTCTCTGGCTAAAGCAGAAACACAGATGTGTATGCCCTGTGGCCTCCAGTATTATGCTTTATGAAAAACAGGTGCTCAACAATTACATGGTGAGTCAACATTCACAGTATTTAGCTGTGGAGAGCAGCACAGTGTTTGGCAAGTTGAATGAATCCACTTTGCATTGTTAACTTCTTTTTATAAAATCTTTGTATTGTATTTACAAGCTACGTGAAAGGTGGAGACTGCATTTTATTTACATATCTTTTTGGTTAAAGTAGTAGATAAAAATTGTTTCGCTAGGTTGCCAGTATAAAATGCAAATTATAGATGAGATAAACCAACAACTTGGCTGTCACTCAATTTGTTTATGGGAGATTTTAGTAAAAATGTCTTGTCAGGGAAATAAAAAGAAGAACAATAATTTGATGGAAAAGAATGATGGTCAAGTTGGATAAGATGTGTGTAAAAATTTCAACTCTTATTGCTATGAAATTACTATATTTAGGATAATACTAAATTCACCCTTATCTTTGGCATTCCCTGTCAGTGCTACAAAACAGAAACATTTCTTGAGAGAATTAAACCAAATGGTAATAACATAAGAGAAAAGTTGATTTGCTGTTCTGACCCTAAAAATCACTGCATAAATTGTCCTTTAAAAACTAATCTTGGTCGTCCAGAGCAAAGAAGAATGAAGAAAACCAAAGACACGTGGAAACAATTAGTCCTAGCAACTGGTACACCATGTAATCCAAGGCCTATATGACTATGAGATTAGAATAACTAGATGTTGCCTAGCTACCACTGTCAACCACTCAGAGGGGCATCTATGTAGGAGATCCTGGATAGAGAGGGAGAACAATGTGGAACAAAACTCAAAATCATTTGGGGAAAAAAATAAGGGGGGGACCAGGTTGGCTGGTCTGATAGGGCCTGGTGGAACCACTGAGACTATGGTCCCTAGCTGCCCTTCCAGTCTGGAATTAAACCCATACCTGTGGCTTCCAGCCAAACGAAAGAGAGGCATATGAGTTGAACATTTGCCTGGGGTAGATACGCTCCTTGGAGAGAACAATCATGGGAGAAAGAAGGGCTGCTTATGCATAGGGAGACAGCTCAGGGAGCAAGAGTGCATGGATTGATGGACATAGGGAAGAGATAATTATCGGGAGGAAGTGGTAGGGTTGCTGTTGCATTGTGGTAAATTGTGGTCAATGTCATGAGACAAAGTGTATGTGAACTGCTGTGTGGAAAGTGAATTTGCTCTGTAAATCTTCACCCAAATCACAATAAAAAAAAAAAAATGAAGTTTGCAAAATGAAAAAAAAAATTAAAAAAATAAAAACTAATCTTGGCAATTTCTATTTCCATCCATGACAGAGCAACTGATACTAATCCAGACCTCCTTCCAAAAACAACTATAAAACAGAACAAAATGTATTAGGCAACTTTTTCCAGGAATTGAAAAACAGTCAATAGAATACTGTGACACTTAAGAGGTTACCCTCATAATTGGCCCAGCTTTCTCTGCTGGGAGCTCTTTCTTGCTGCTGTGCAGGAAGCCAAGCAAAGTGGTGTTCTCAGTGTCTGGTCTCGATATTGACTGATCTAAGATATGTGGGAATTCCCTGGGTGGTACAAATGGTTGGGGGATCTAGTCCACTTAGAGGCACTTTAGAAGAGATTCCTGGTGACGTACTTTGGGGGGTGGGGTGGGGTGGAAATCAACCATTGAAAACTCTGTGGAGCATAGCTCTGCTCTGGGTCACCATGAATTGGAGTCTAACTGAGGCCAACGGATTAATATAGGTGGAACTGGAATCTCAAAGGAAGAGAGAAGAATTGAATAGAAAATACATTTGAAAAAGTAATGGCAAAAAAAAAAGACCCAAATTTCAAGGGAAGCAACAATTTATAGGTCCAAGAAGCTGAACAAATTCTAAGAGTATCTATAAATGAAATCACATCTAAGCATGTTATATTCAAACTCTTGAAAAGTAAAGTTAAAAAGATATCAATCTCTTTAAAAAAGGGGTGTAAAAAGGATATAAATGACAGTTACTTTCACATCAGAAAGAGTGGAGCCCAAATATAATGAAATAACATGTTAAAACTGCTAAAAAGTATCTGTGTGTATGTGTGTGTCGGGAGGTGGGGGAGACAATTGTGACTCCAGAATTCTTTATTCAGATAAAATATTCTACTAGGTAGAAAAATGCCCCATTACCAGATGTTAATACCCTAATACTTCAAAACCTGTGAATATTACCTTACGTAACAAAAGGGATTTTGCAGATTTGATGAAGATTACACATTCGGAGGTGGAGAGATTATTCTGAATTTTCCAAGTTAGCCCAATGTAATCACTTGAGTTCTTAAAAACGGAGAGTCTTTCCCACCTGTGGTCAGAAGGAAACATGCTTATCAAAGAAGCATCAGTAATATAAAATTTTGCTGATTTTGAAGATGGAGGAACAGGGCCACAAGCCAAGGAATGCAGGCAATCTGTAGCAGTTGGAAAGACAAGGATATGGATTCTTCTCTAGAGCCTCCAAAAAGAATGCAGCCCCGCTGACATCTTGACTTTAGCCCAGTGAGAACTGTCTCTAGTTAGTGGAGGTTATGGTTTATGGAGTTAATTAGTCCTTGAACTAATTGTTTCCTTGAGTCTTTTGTTTTCACTTTTCTTTGCTCCAGACAGAAAGGGACCAATAATTTTAACTTAGATGGCCACTCACAAGTCCTTTCAACTCTTTACATTCTGAGTGGAATCTGGAAGTCAATAGATGCCCTTTAAATACAATGATACAGATGAAAAGTAAAATGATGATAATAGACAATCCATGCCAAAAGTTATCATACTAACTGTTGTTGTTGTTGTTAGGTGCCGTCGAGTTGCCTCCAACTCATAGCGACCCCATGCACAGCAGAATGAAACACTGCCTGACCCCGCGCCAGCCCCACAATCCCTGCTATACT
>NW_006921797.1:3863417-3870036 GCF_000298275.1 Orycteropus afer afer | reverse complement strand
TGCTTTGGGCGTGCCTGGGTTATCTCTCCTCACCTGGATCCCTGAGGCTGACTGCTCCTCTCTCTGGGTTCCTGGCTTTTAATCCCCTTTCTCCCACTCTCCTGCCCTGCTGCTTTGGGTGTGCCTGAAAACTAACTGGTGTTAGCATACTAACCGGTGTGGCTATTTTTCAGAATAGTATCACAAATCAGAGTTTCAGACAAGGAGCATTACCAGAGACTAAGTGGATACACTCAGCAAGATAAAAGGGCCATTCATCAGTAAAGCATCAAATCTCTAAATGTGTGGATACCTAATAAGAGAACTTCAAAATACATGTAGTAAAAATCTAATATAAGTAAAGAGAGAAAGAGACAAATTTTAAATTTTAGTTAGAAATTTTAGAAGTCTTCTTTCAGTAATTGATAAGATAAAGAGACAAAAGAATCAGTAAAATATAGATAAAACTGAAAAAAAACAAACTCACTGCCACTGAGTTGGTTCCAACTCATAGCAACCCTCATTGGATTTCCAAGGTTGCAAATCTTTATGAAAGTAGACTACCTCATCTTTCTTCCATGGAGTGGCTAGTGGGTCCAAACCACAGATTTTTGGTTAGCAGCCAAATGCCTTAATCACTACACCACCAGCACGTCTTAAAATATAAATAGAAAAGAGCTAAACAGCATCATCCACCACCTGAAACTAATTGATATTTATAGAACACTATGCTCACTAACTGCAGAATATACATTCTTTTAAAGTATTCATGGAATATTCACTTAGATCTTATGATGTACCTTAATATTATTTCAGTCAATAGAAAAAGACTGAATTCTTTCAGAGGATGTGCCCTGACGAAAGTGTAACTAAATTAGAATTCAACAACAACATGGTATCAGGGAAACTTCCAAATACTGGGAAATAAAACAACACACCTATCATGGGTAAATGAGATGTAAGAGAAATTAGAACATACTTTGAACCAAATGATAATAAAAAACACAGTATAACAAAATTTGTGGGATGTAGTACAGTGGTGCGTAAAGGAAAATTTCAAGATTAAAATCCTTACAATAGGCAGAAAGAAAGATTTAAAATCAATGACTTAAGTTTCCAACTTAAAAACTGCAAATAGAAGAGAAAATTAAATTTAAAAAAAATGAAACAAAAGAAATAATGTAAAATAATATCTAAAACAAATGGAATAGATAACAAAAAATAGAGAAAAAGTAGGAAGGTCAGCATTGAAAAGATTAATTAAAATTAACAAACCAATAGTAAGGAATGATTAAAGAAAAAAAAAAAAAGGAGAAGGGAGAGAGAGAGAGAGAGAGAGAGAAAAAACACAAATTACCAATATCAGATGTGAAAGGTGGTACATTACTACTGTGGTGCACTGCATTGCTTTGTATGGCTCTTCTAGCCATGGTTTTCATGACTTCCACCAGATGACTAGGTGGAACTATACAAATGCAATGTGCTTGTGGTCCATCGAGGGCATTGGATAGCTTATTAATAATGGAAATAAGGTACATGGCTCCTTTGTGGGGGTGCAACTGTGCAAATAAGGTATATGGAGCTCTCATGTATGGATTGCTTAATTTTGTCATTCTGCTAGGATAATGAGCCCTCCTAGAGGCAGAGAGGGGGATCTCACTACATCGAGAAGGAAAAGCCAGAAGTGGAGCATGTCCTTAGACCCAAGATCCTTGCACTGAGACTACTGCAGAGAGGTGGGTGTGAAACAGAGCAGCCACTTGCCAGCCTGCAGAAGGAGAAATCTGGGTGCCTTTGGGCAGGAGGATTGCTGGCAAAGTGGGGTGCACCTAGATGTACCTATTGGCAGAGCTAAAAGAGCTTTGTAACACTTGGTCAACCACATTAGAGGCCAGGCTGAGAGGCCAAGGACCAAAGAAAGGCTTGCTTGAGAGCCTGGAAGAGGGGAGGCTGTCCTGGTAGAATAATTGTTTCCTGGGCATTCCTGAACCTGAATTGCAACCTATTGTTTCTTTAATAAACCTCATAATTGTGAGGGTTTTTTTTTTTTTTTTTTCTGTAATTTCTGTGTGGCCATTGCAACCAAGTATCGAACCCAGCAGAGAAGGAGATTGTCATGGGAAGGACAGTTGGTGTCAGAATTAGTAAAAAGGTTTGGAGGGTGATGGTGTGTCTGGCCTCAGAGGAAATCAGCCTTGGGCTGCTGATGGTGATTCTGTCTCCCCCTTGTGAAGTTAGAGGAGGTAAGAGGATACCACCTCCATGCCTGCTTTTGTAACGACATATCTCACAAGATATTAAAAAAAGTAATAAACCAGTATTATGGACCAGTTTGAAAGTTAGATAAATCAACATCAAAACTCAAAAACTAAACTCACTGCTGTTGAGTCAGATCTGATTCATAGCGACCCCTCCTTGGATTTCTGAAGTTGTATCACTACAGAAGTAAATTGCCCAATCTTCCTTCTGAGGAGTGGCTGGTGGGTTTGAACTGCCAGCCTTCTGGTTGGCAGTGAAATGCATTATGCATCATGCCACCAGAGCTCCTAATATGAACATATTGTATGACAAATTTACAGAAAAATATAATTCACCAAACTGACACAAGTCCTATATTTATTAAAGAAATTGAAGACATAATTAAAAACCTTCCCATAACAAACAAACAAAACTTGAAATCAGCTTAAATGACAAATTCTATCAAAATGTTTAAGGAAGATGCATTACCAATCACAAACAAAAGAAGAGGAGGAAAGAATAATCCTGAAATCATTTTATGAGACTAATATAACCCTGTTACCTAAATTTGGCAAAGTCATTATAGAAAAAGAAAATTACAGAGCAACATACTTTATGAACATAGACAAAAGTCCACAAAACTATTGTGAGTTGAATCCAGAAACATATCAAAAGGATAATACATCAAGACCAAGTGAAATTTTCTTTTTAACATGTAAGAGTGGTTAAAAATATAAGATGTAGAGTTTTATATTATGTTTATATTTTAATTCCAAAATGTTAAGGCTAATGTCGTTGTTGTTGTTGTTTGCCGTGGAGTTGGACCCGACTCATAGGGACCCCTCTTTGGGTTTCCGAGGCAGTACCACTACGGAAGTAGATTGCCCCATCTTCCTTCCGAGGGTTAATGCTAATAGTAGTACTTATTTCATAGAATTGTTTAAGTAATCCATGTAAAGTTTTAAGCACACTTTCCAATGTTCAGGAAAGTATCAGCTTTTCAGTCATTAATGGCATCATTAATATGGGATGCTTGGCAACATAGTTTCGAAAAATTTATAAAACAATTGTGCTGTAGGTAAATGTTACTTGTACTATTTATTGTCAATAATATTCTTTAAATTTGGAAAGACTTTTGTTAGTGTAGATTCCACTTCATGATGATGGAAACAAACAAAAAAGAAGAATTTGGTGCCTATCAAGCAGGTCTCCCCTTCCTCCTCTGCTGCTTACTACTGATATGACTTTTGTTCTCTTGACTTCAAATTCCTCATCTGTAAAAGAAAAATAAGAATATCTACCCCATGTCAAAATGTTGCTCTTGAAAAGAAAATTAAACACCACATACCAAAACAAACCAAACTCACTGCCTTCAAGTCAGCTCCGACTCATACCGACCCCTCCTTGGGTTTCCAAGGCGATATCACTGCGGAAGTAGCCCAATCTTGCTTCTGCGGAGTGACTGCTGGGTTGGAACCACCAGCCCTCTGGTGAGCAATCACATGCCTTAGACACTACACCAGGAAAGGTTTTTGTAAAATGCCAAGAAAATTAAGACAGTTATCAGTATTATGAGTGACACTAGAAAATTCTCCTGCCCTTAATTTACTTATTTATTATTTGTTGCACTGACACTAGCATTTTCTCTAATTTTTATATTGGGGCCTTGATCTCACTAAAAGTTGAAATTAAAGATTTTCTATAGGAATCATAGCACAATTAACTCAGAAAAAGAAACTAACTGACAACTGCAATATGAGGAGCTTGAACCACTTTCATGGCTTGTTGCCCCTGTTGAACCACATTCAAGCTTCTGGGTGCAACATTCAGAGTCTCTACAACCAGCCGCTCTCTGTTCTCCGGCTTCGTTTAATCCCAGTTAGCTCTGAAACTTTTGGACTCTGTTTCATGCCTTTTGAGTATTTGCTTATGCATTTCCTTCTGCCTGGAATGTTTTTCAAACCACTTTTACTGGAAAACCTCCTATGATTCCTTCGAGTCATAAACCAGGCATCACAGTCCTTAGTTAGCCTTTCTTGAACTTCTCAAGAACTAAAGCCTGTCCCCTCTGCTTCCACAGAATCCTGCACACAATGCTGTCTTACAACCCCTGACATAAGGTTGTATTTTCTGTGTAGGAGAAGTCTGTTTCATCTACCAGACCTTGAGTTCCACAAGGGAAGGGCTATGTTTTATTCATTTTTTTACCCTTAGGATATAGTAGAGTGCCTAGTGCACATTAAGGACTTAATAAATATCTATTGAATTGAATTGCTTACATTTATGAATCTATTGAAAGTGTCATGACAAGAAGCAGAGCTTGAGAAAAGCCATAAAGAAATTATGCAATTTTCAGGTTTTTTTCTTTTTTTGGGGGGTGGGGGATGGGGGTGGAGGTGGCAGGGGAATGTAGTTTCCAAAAAACACTTTCTACTTCATATTAAGAGCGGATTGGTATAAAAGGAAAATTCAGCTGCATTTTTCTTTCAATTTGGAATATGAAAATCTATTTTTATGTTGTTAAAATGGAAAATTAGGAAGTGGTTCTTCAATTAAAATGAAGTTTTTAGTTTACAAGGCAAATCATAAATTCATTTAAAGGCTGAACTGCTCCTGGACATGAAATTGACCAAAGAGAAACATGTGACATGTGCAAAGTTAAATATATGCATGTATTAGTAGAATGTATTGAGCATGCCCACAGGATTTTCCTTAAACTTTAGAAGAAGCATAGGGCATAATCTTTCAGAAAGATAATATAGCATTCTGACTAAATTTTTCACATTAGGATTGCTGTGACTACTTCATCTAAGGTGGGAAAATTAGAGCAATGTTTCAAAAGGAAAAAACAAATTGACAAAGCCCTAAATTGGTTCCCCACAGAATTTGGGGGTCTTGGCCTTGATATAATACTGAATGAAAATTTTCCTTTTGCTTTGCAATTTGGGCTCAAGTCCAAAACTGAGGGCAACTAGCAGCAATTATTCCACATTCTAAGGAGAGACACTAGACATATTCAGCACAGGATGTTCTAAGATGGGGTCCAACTTTCAACCACAGTCACTTTGAAGCATACATTTAACTGCTTGGAGTTTCATAGGGCGAGGGGTGGGGTGACCTCACCTCACCCAAGTAAGGAGACTGTAGGAGAAGTCTTTGGAGAAAGGGCTGTGAGGAGGGAGATGTTTGCCAGATGGGAAGACTGCTGTCTTACTTCCCAGCTGGCTGTTTGCCGAGGTGCATTGATTGGAAAATCTTCTCACGCTGCTGTTAAAGAAGAGTGTGAGGCACTTCTTGGGAGAACTTGAAATGTATCCTCTGGAACTATGTTTCCCAATCTTCTATGAAAAAGGACTAACATGTTTTAATGTCCATCTGCTCTAAAATGCAGATGGACATTAAAACACGCAATCTGAAAGTGCAATCAAAGGAGTTTCTAGAAAAAAAAAAAGAAATAAAAACAATTTTCATTCTTTACATGCCACTTTAAAATATTACTCTCAATTTCTATACTTATTTTATCACTCATTGGTAACAGACTGCTCAAGGTTCAGCATGGAGTGCTGGACCTCAGATTAAGTAGCGCTGCTCTGGTGGTGTAGTGCTAAGCCATTTGACTCCTAACCAGAAGGCTGGCGGTTCAAACCCACCAGGCACTCTTCGGAAGGAAGATTGGGCGATATACTTCCGTAGAGATATGGCCTCGGAAACCCAAGGGGGGGTCACTATGAGTCAGAAGGGACTGGACGGCAGTGAATTTGGTTTTTTTGAGTTTTGGCTCTAGAGGAAAACTTTACTTGGAGATCTGGTTAGAGTGCAGATTCTGATCACTACAGTTAGTCTGTCTGAAGCTCTAGAGACTTTGTTCTTTAGAGGCCCCTGTGTAATGGCAATGCTACTGGTCTTAGCACCACATTTTGAGTAGCAAGTCTCTAGATCAATGCAGTCTAAGGGAAATGTCATATAAGCAACATATATCATTCTTTTTTATTCCTAGAAGCCACATTATAAAAAGCAGGTGAGTTTTATTAATTAATTTTATTTCATGTAATCAATGTAACAATTATTAATGAGATATTTTATAGTCTTTTTTGGTACTAAGCCTTTGAGATCCTGATTTGGACTAGCCACATTTCAAGTGCTCCATAGCTAACCACACGTGCTTAATGGCTCTTGTATTTGACAGGGCAACTCTGGAGTTTGGTTAATGTAAGAACTGGTGGCCTCACTTTTTTTTTTTTTTTTTCAGGAGGAATCAGAAGAGGTGAACTGAAGTTGCATGAGGTGGCAGAGTGAGACCAGAGGACAGCAGTGCCCACAATTCAAGAATATAGCAAGGAAAGGATATGTTAGTTTTCCAGGGGGACAAATGGGTGCTATGGAAGATAGTCTGTACAAGTTA
>NW_006921797.1:3853490-3859150 GCF_000298275.1 Orycteropus afer afer | reverse complement strand
ATAGAGTCTGGTGGAATCCCTGAGACTATGGCCTCTAAGTGCCCTTCAAGTCTGGAATTGAACGCACTCCTGTGGCTTCCAGCCAAACAAAAGACAGGCACATGAGCTGAACATTTACATTACATAGACACACTCCTTGGAGAGATCAATCCTGGGAAAATAGAAGGGCTGTGTATGCACAGGGAGACAACTTAGGGAGCAGGAGTGCATGGAAAGGAAGGGCACACAGAAGAAGTAACTATGGGGAGGAAGTGAGAAGAGAGCTATTGCAATGTGGGAGATTGTAGTCAATGTCATGAGACAAAATGTGTATGTGAACTACTGTACTGAAGATGAATTTGCTCTGTAAACTTTCACCCAAATCACAATAAAAATAACAATAAAAAAAAAAAGATTTAAAGTTTTGGAAACTGTATGGGGCAGTTCTATGCTGTCCTAGAGGGTTATTATGAGTTGGAATCCACTCAACAGCACTAGGTTTTATGTATATGATGTGTGTGTACACACACAAACACCTACACAGACAGTTATCCTCTGTTGTTGTTGTTATGTGCCGTTGAGTCGGACCCGACTCAGCACAACCTCTCCTTGAGTTTCCAAGGCAATATCACTACGGAAGTGGATTGCCCAACCTTCCTTCCGAGGAGTGGCTGGTGGGTTTGAACCGCCAGGCTTCTGGTTAGCAGTCAAGTGCCTTAGGCACTATGCTACCAGAGCTCCCACTTATCCTCTACATATATGTAATTGTGAAAAGACAAACACTTTAAACCATGTTTCCAAATAGAAATAAGATTTGGGTAATTTAAAATAATTAGTAAACCAAAACAGACTACATTATATTCTCTAGAAGATATGAAATACTCTCTTAAAATGACATTAATAGATAGATGGCAATTTCCCTAAAAAATATAAATTAAATGTATTTTACACTTGCAATAGCAAAAGCTATTGTATAACGCAGATTGCTAGACTTACATGTTATAGATGATTATGCAGAGAACACAGCATTTGCTGTATGATATTCTTTCAAAGCTTGTTACTTTTGTACTGACCTCACATACTTCAGAAGGAAGATTAGGCAATCTACTTCTGTAGAAATGCTGCCTCAGAAACTCAAGGAGGGGTCACTCTGAGTCAAAACTGACTCGATGGCAGTGAGTTTGGTTTCTCTGGTTCACGTACTTTAATTTTACAAAAGCACAAGAATGTGCTGAGAACAGAGGTCAGGGTAGTCTCACTGATAATCAAGAGTGTTAATTACTGGTAGAAATGGTTATGGATGACTGCAGTGAGTTTGGTTTGGTTTTTGTACACAGTTTAAGTGAAGAACAATGAAAAGATATTTTATTTTATTTATTTCCTTGGGAAGCATTTGACATAATTCCCTGGAAAAGAACAAGTCTATATTATGGTCTATGTAGGGGAAGATGCAGGTTGAGCCATTACTTTGATCAGTACAGTAAGTTCAAAAATTGTTTCTACTACAACAGCTCATCTTTTCTCAAATTTGACAGATTCTCTTAAAGGTTTAAAAAAGACAGGGACTTCCAAGCTGAATCAAATGTGTTCATTTTACTTATTGCAATACCAGGTGGGAAACAAGAAAGGTTCTCTCAGCTAGCATTGATTTTCCTTATATTTATTTTTTCAGTCTGGACACTCCAGGCAAAAATTCACTTGGTTTCTACTAATTTGCAAATCCCATCATTCACTGCTGTGTTGCTACCCATTTCTCAAATCTCAATTAAATGTGACGACAGTTTGCTTGCTAGACATACACAGAAAGGTTCTTTCCCAACCAGAGGTCTTCACTCATTTCCTGCTACTGAGCTTGGCAAGTGGGGTCAAAACATCCATTACTGAGGCTCAGTTTTAATTTAGAAGGTTATTTCACAATCAGCTAAATAATTATAAAATACTTTACAAATGAAAACTGCAACTGAGATGCATAGTAACAACTGAGAAAAATATATACCCCGAAACTTATTTACAATGGATTTTTGAAAGAGTGAATTTTAAGTTACGACGGGTGGAAAGCTTGCATAACCTTCTGACGCACTCCTAGGATGAATTAAAAATTGTCTTCTTTCTGTATCATTTTTTTTTTTTTACATTGAAAATAAAAATAACAACAACAAAAACTACTTTGCAAGTCTTATTTATGCTCTGGCTCAGGCTCTACATTCCTTGTAAAATTAAAAGCAAACAGTAAGATGAGACACAGTTTGAGACTGGAGAAAGGTCAAGTGAGGGAAAAAGAAAGAACTTCTTCCTTATTTCTTCTCTTACATGAATAAATCACCTTATCTTTAAATTTGTGTAGTATTGCTTTAAGACTATGGCATCTTTACACATCATAGACTATTAGAACTATGTCCTCCTTCTATGTAAAATGAGTAGCCATTTTATGAGTAATTACTAGATGTTTAACAAGGTGAACTATCAAAAATAAAAAGTAAACTGTAAGTAGTCTTTGACATAGACCATCTGGTCAACTCTCCTATTTGTAGTTGAAGAACTGGGGCCCCAGAGATTGAAAGACTCATCTGGCTCCAACTGTAGGCTATTGGCCATGAGGGTGGCAACTGATTTCTTTTCACAGGTTCAGCAATTCCTCCACCTCAGTACTGTCACAGAACCTCTTTGGGTTTCAGGTCATCATTTGGTAACATGAGCTACTCTACCTGACTAAACATTATAGATCAAAGGTAATAGAGGTTGTTATCCTTTAAAGTTTAATTTATGTTAAAGTATTTTGCATGTAGCCTGGCACTCCATAAATCTCTGCAGAATGGAATTTGTAGAACTGCTGTGGTGAGGACTGGCTCTGATTCTCTCCCCAAAGCTTGTGGTATTTGCCCAGACTCTTTAATCAGGCTCATGAAACCATTGCCTCTGACCTTCATTACCTGGTAGTTGCCACCCATGTACTGTGGAGGCAGAGGCAGCTGCCTCAGCCTAATCATGGAGTAATAGGATGGAGAAGTTTTTTTAAAATTTAGTTCAGAAGCTAAGAAGTTCCTGCTTGATCTTGGTGTTAACTTCTGACTGTAGCAGTTAGGAACCGACCTATCTCTGACAATCTTCATTTTTTCCCCATTTTCAAAGACAAATATCAGCTGGAAGGTATTTCCTCTTGATAGTCTCTTATAGCTCTGATGAGAGCATTGGGATTGTTCATGGTGCTGCAGAGGACTGAGGACCCACCTGCCCAGAGTACGTGGTTTTGGTGGACTGACTTCCTTAAGAACAGAGAATAAATGAGAATGGACAATTGGCTCTGAAAATGGGGAAGAAGGAGAATAAAATTATAAAAACCATCTAAAACTGAAAAGGTTATGGAGCCTTATATCCCTGATCCTTGTTTTTAGCTGGCTTGAAAATGGGCTGCACTGTTAGCTGGCTTAAAAAAAAAAAAAAAAAAAATCTGGTATGGCTTTTTATTTATTTATTTTTTAAATCCAATAAGTACATTACTGAATTTGGTTACCTGTACTTACATATTCTGGCTAAGTGAGCATTTTAAAAGGAAATTAGAATCTGGAAATATTTTTAATGAGCACAGAATGAGGAGAAGTGGTAGGACTTCTCCAGCTCCATCCTGTTCTTTGCCTTTTTCACATCCTTCTCACTCTGTGTCTCTTTCCTCTTTACCCTCCACCAAATAACTATTGTGATCTCAGCACCAGCCACTGAAGAAAATCCCTGGCACCTGCCAAGAGAGAGAAGTGGGTGAAGTAGGGTCACTGCTTTCAAGTTGGATTGGATTTATAGTGACCCCTCCTTGGGTTTCCAAGGCTATATCTCTAAGGAAGTAAATTGCCTAACCTTCCTTCCAAGGAGTGGCTGGTAGGTTTGAACCATCAGACTTCTGGTTAGCAGTCAAATGAGTTAGGCACTACACCACCAGAGCTCCTAAGGAGAAAAGTAGGGAAGGAAATGAGAAGGGAAAACACCACCACAATATATTTGGAAGAATAAGTGCTGAGTTTCTTAATCCCTCTATATGTTTGCTGGAATGGCAGTCTCACTTTTCCTCCAACTAGTCCCCCAAATTTAATTTCATGGTTACCCATGCTCATGAACTCCTGGACCAAATGAGGGTGCACGCACTTCAGTGAATGTGTAATACACAGGATTCTTGATGTATGGAACCATGCAGCCACTGGAGTTACCTGAGCTGTATGATCAATGTCAAATCTCATGGCCTCTTTGCACCAGAGTTTCTTCATCTATAAACCAAGCCAAATGAAACTCACTGCCATGGAATCAATTGCAATTTGTAGCAATTCCTCCTTGGGTTTCCGAGGCAGTATTACTATGGAAGTAGATTGTCCAGTTTTCTTTCTGAGAGTGGCTGGTGGGTAGAACCGCCAGCCTTCTGTTTAGCAGTCAAATGCCTTAGGCACTAAGCCACCAGTGCTCCTATCTTCATCTATAGACAAGGATCATGCCTACCCCGTTTTCCTCAAAGAATGGCTCTGAGAATGAAAATAAGCAATGTTTGTGAAACCGTGAGGCATGATGTTGGTCAAGGTAGTATATAAATTTATAATTTTATTTCTATTTTATCTTACAGAAGAATTTGTAAGCTAAATGTTTTGAGGTTTCACCAGGGTACAAATTCAGGTGATTTCACACTCAAGGTTAAACCTAAATTTTGTAGAATGTAAAGAGAGAACATATTTTACTGGCTTAAGCTCCACCTACTCATACAGGAATGTCAGTCTCTGCAAAATCCACCCCAGATTGTTCTGTAGGCTCCTAATCAATAACTTATGTGCATTCACAGATCCAGACCAGGGCTCCTCTTAATATAAATTGCTTCTGCTAAGCAGCTGGACTCCAAAGCCCTTAGTGCACAAATTGTGGTCTTCTGAGAAGTGAAAGGAACTCTGGTGGTGTAGTGGCTGCTAACCAAAAGGTCCATGGTTCAAAACCACCAGCCTTTCCATGGAAGAAAGATGAGGCAGTTTGCTTCTATAAAGATTTACAGCCTTGGGAGCCCAATGAGATGGGCTGTGAGTGAGAATCAACTCGATGGCAGTGAGTTTGCTTTGGTTTGGTTTCTGGAAAGTTAGAGAGGAGCAGCTTTCTGCCTTCCTTGTTGCTCAGTTAAACATGCTCCTCCACAGCACTGGGAGAATAGTGAACTGGTTCTTATAGTTCACACACACAGCACTAGTGGATTGTCGGAAAGTGTTGGGATCAGCTGTTGTACCTGTATCTCCTCTTACTCCTCACTCTCAGTCCTATGATTGATGCAGGTTTGTTATGCCAGTCTCTTTCCTTTCTGGAACATTCTCTTCTGACGTTCTGCAAAATTTATCTGGCATTTTGGCTTCCTTATCACCCTCAGTCCTCTATATATTCCTGAATTCATCTGTTCCCAATAGTGAGTATGATTTGGAATTTTCAAGAAAATTCTTGATCCACTACGTAAATCACCAAAATCAAAAAACAAACTCATTGCCATTGAGTCTATTCCAATTCCAACTCATAGCAACCTTCATTGGGTTTCCAGGGGCATAAATCTTTATGGAGTTAGATTGCCCCATCTTCCTTCCAAGGAACTGCTGGTGGGTTTGAATGGACAATCTGGTTAACAGTTAAATGCAAACAAGTTCATGGACAAAAGTTTCTTTTAAAACCAAATACTA
>NW_006921797.1:3850399-3853390 GCF_000298275.1 Orycteropus afer afer | reverse complement strand
TAGTTTTCCAGGGGGACAAATGGGTGCTATGGAAGATAGTCTGTACAAGTTATCTTGGGAGAAACTCACATAGGAGGGATGCTAACTGGGGTGCAGTGACCCTAAGGACTTTCTAGGAACAGGAGTTAAGGTTCTTGCAAGAAGTTTGCCAGAACATGCTTTACATGCACTTGAAATGCTGTAATGTGGATCTCCAAGAAATTAACAAAGGTGTCTCATGACAAGGTCAGTTTTGAATATCTGTCCTACAGACGGTCATTTGAAAATAATGAAAAATCTGCAAACAGAACTGAGCTGGGGAGAAGTAGAGAAACTTTAAGTTGGAGGAGAGATTAAAGTTGTGGTATTTGATTGAACTGGATTATTATTTTTTAAATAGTACCTAAAATAAGTGGCATCATCAGGGTTAGGGTCACCTTATGCAGCAACTCATGGTGTCACCCCTCCTCCATGGACCTCCACTCATTCCAGACCATATAGAATCCTTATGTTTACTTAATATTTACTATCAATTTCAGTCATAAGATAATATATGATATAGTTGTATACTGATTAAATGTAATAAGTCTTAGATTATATGAATACTAAAACAAAATTGTTTTATAAAATCTTTCCATGCTGAACTACAAAATTATTAATTATAACATTATTAGTGACTGAGTGGAATTCTTTTCTGATTTTTCTCCTTCTTTTCCTTTAATTACTGCTTCATTCTCAAAAGTGTTATCAATAATTGGTACAAATACCAATTACCACAATATTGTACCACAATATTGTGGCAGAAAATTTGGCAAAATCAGCAACTATAAAAACACTGGGAGAAATAAAAACAATGTTGTGAGTGCTTGTAGCATGTGCAGATGAAACCAAGTGATGCAAAAGCATCACTGTAATTGGGTGATAATGACAGTTCTGATTGGAGCACATTGGAAGGTTTAACACGTAAATTAGCACACAGGTTTAGCTTTGTAGGTATATTGAAACATGTAAGCTGGAAGTGTTTTTGTTGTTATAACTAACTACAGGGATATTTTAATAAAAAGTAATAAATTTCTGCTGAAACACTGCACAAAAATTTTTTTAGACAGTTGTTTTGCTGTCACTCCCTCAGACAATGTCACCTGGTGTGTGATCTGTACCCCCTATATGCTACAGTTACGTCACTGTCTAAAAATAAGCAAAAATTATGGCATCTGCCCAAATGGTATTCAGAGGTAGGGAAGGGAAATCTGGCAGAACAGCTCTGAGAGAGGATGTGGGAACAAATTGGAATTTTATTTGTCTCCCATTGGGCCAATCTGATTGAGTAAACTGGTCTGTGTGAACCCATGTTGTGTAAGTGATGACCCAGTTCATTTGACTGCTTTGTCCTTTGCTTGGTTACTCAGCAGTTCAGCACTTACATTTTCCAGGAAACATAAGCAACTCCTTAATGACACATTTCAGAAAGGTTTTTATCTTGTTAAACCACCTTGTTTTATTGCCTATAAGTTTATCTTATTCCTATGTTTGTGGTAAAAATTTTCAGGAAAAATAAGAGGGTAAACTCATTATTTTTTACATTTCTCTTTATCTGAAAGGCCTAAGTTAAGAAGGTAGATGAAATTGACAGACACCAAGAAAAATTGTTTAGCATTCTCCTGACTGCAAATAATAGAAACCAAGTGTTTTAAACAACAGCAATGGTAATAATAATGATGATGATGTTTCACATAAACAAATCTCAGGGTAGGGTGGGCCCAGGACTGGTTAATACTGTGTCCCATGATATCACATTCTTCTTCTTCTCTCCACCTTGCGTTCTCTCCTTCCTTTGTGTTAGTTTCACCCTCAGACTGGTGGCAAGAAGGCTGCATCAGTTCTAAGCATCACATTCATGGACAATAGTACCCAAGGGAAAAAGTCTCTTCCCATGGTTCTCTCATTTTCTAAAATCCCCTAACAACTTCTCATCAAACCTTATTGAGACCAGTATTGGATCACATTTCCATTCCCAAATCAATTTCTGGCAAAAGAAACAGAATTACCCATATTCCAATGAGCCTGACCTCTGGAGCTGGGATCCATACCTGCAAGGAGAAAAGATGGATATCTGGGCAGAATTAGGTTAGTTTTCTTAAAGGAAGGAAGCTGAGAAAATGGATGATGAGTAGACACCAATACTCTTCACCAAAGATCATAGAAAGTTTCCAACCCCGGTACAAAGGTGCTTTCAAAGGATAAGATCTATGACACACTTCATGATAGGATATATATGTGTACACCAAGCTAGACAGTCCATGGGAAGCAAACTAATTACTGAAGTGGCTTTCTGGATAACATCACATCACATTACATCATAATTGGGGTACAAATTATGAATATGCTTAGGTACAGATACAGCTTTCAACTAAAAGACCTCTTCAAAGAGACACAACATTTCATTACAGAGGCTTTGTAAAAAATCAGGTCTCCTGATACTCTCATGACTTAGCCTTGCTTTGGAGGGTCCCTTGAGTGGCTTGGTACTTAAATTTTTAATGTCTTCTTTAGTTGTTTCAGACCTTTGCTTCAGACTAGGAGAAGAAATAAAGAAATATGTTTTTATTAGTGAGGTTGTTTTCCGTCTTTGTTATAAATGAAAAGGCATGAACATTTCAAGAAATACCATCTTTTCAAGCAGTTAACTATCAAATCACTGTATCTATGCCCTGAGACAGAGATGAAGTCTTTATAATACCTGTGTCATTTCTGGAAGATTATTCTAACTTATGGCATGTTAGCATATTTTTCCAGCACTAATTTATTTAAATTTTTCTTGCAGTCATAATGTGTAGTTCTTGTTTTTCCAGTATAGTACCTGAGCATAACAGTACAGTTGGAAATTTCATTATATCCCATCTTTTATTCTACATAGTGATTGTTGTTGTTGTTGTTATGTGCCGTCGAGTCGGCCCCGACTCATAGCGACCCCTCCTTGGGTTTCCGAGGCAGTATCACTACGGAAGTAGG
>NW_006921797.1:3826204-3841959 GCF_000298275.1 Orycteropus afer afer | reverse complement strand
ATATTAAACCAGCATCCATTAGTGTTTTGTTTGGGCTGACAAAAGGCAAGGAAATGTCATCTTGGGAAACAGAGGTGGGCTTAGGGGGCAATTTTTTTTTTTCCTGCAGCATAATTGATCATCTAATTTATTATTGCACTATTTATCATCTCTAATAGAGTCTGGATAATACTGTAAGTTAATATTTCAATGCTATCTTACCAACCTTTCAAGGACTTGGAAGACATGGAGTGATTGAGGCTATGTATCATAGGGGTTGGGACATGACTCAGACCAGTCAGCCTTAATTTCAGTCCTGGTTCTGGTTCTGTCATTAGATACTTTATGATCCTAGGCAAGTTACTGAACTTCTGAGTGCCTCAGTTTCCTCATCTCTAATGTGGGATGATAATACTAACTTCTTATATGGTGGTTGTAAGTATGAAAAGGTCTTAAATTCTTAGTACAATATTAATACTAGTTGGAGGAAAGAAACCAATAGGCGATTCTATGCCCTGGCCTTATATACAACTTACATCATAAATTTGTAAGCTGGGTGTCAAGTCTCACCTTAGTTTTTCATCTCAAATTGTCAAGAATTGGTTCTATAATTTTCATAGAGTGTAAACCAAAATTTTGCTAGTGCCTTGCATTCTGTGTAACTCAAATAGTTAAATAGGGAAGGGTACCATTCTCTCTGTTTTTGTAAAATATACATACACTCACTCTATACACTCATTCAACATTATTGAACATATTATGTGCTGAAAATGATCCTGGGTATAGAATTACAGCAAAATAAAATTTAGTTTTTTTCTCAAAGAAAACAATTTATTGCTTAGGTGGGGAGAAAGGTATATAAACAAATAGTTATAGCAAATGAGACAAGAACCAATGATCATATATAAAAAAACACACATTATCTCAAGGGTTATAGAGAAAAAGCCACACTGAACTGAATTTTGGGCTTATTTTTGAAAGATGAACATTTTGCTAAGTGGAGATTGTATGACAGGAACGACATTCATCCCAGGTAGAGGAAAGATTCTCAGAGCACCTTGCAGCTTACAGATACCATCAATCTAATATTTCCTAAGTATCTACCAAGGACTAAGTGCTGGATTGAGCAATGTGGTAGTTATGAAGAAATCAAAGACTTCCTACTAGTCTGCAAAATTTTGCATATAATGGGTAGATAAAGTTTCCACACACCTTTAATAGTCAGTAACAGCTCAAAATTGTAGATCTTAAATGGCACCTTATGCCATAAAATTTTTGGTTAGAGGATAATATGATTATGAAATTCAGGGTGGAGCAGGTGAAGCCACACAGAGGTAGTAAAGCCTAATCTGATATTTGAAAACTGGGAGAACAGTTGAACTCTGCCCCAAGAGACACTATGGAAGAAAGGCCTCGTGGTCTGCTTCCAAAACATCAGCCATTGAAAATCCCGTAGAATGTAGTTCTGCTCTGGTATGGGGTTGCCCTGAGTTGGAGTCAACTCAACAGCAACTGGTTTTAGGTGGATAAATATGTGCTAGATTCACCAATAAAGAGAAGCATTTGGTAGGGAGAAATTGGGACTGAGGGTGTGTAGATGTGGATCTGTGGAAAAATGGTATAGATCAGTGAGTTGGGGTGGAAGATGATGGAAAAGAGCATAGAGGGAAACAAGTATGGACAAAAAACTAGATTATGGGGTG
Organism: Orycteropus afer afer; assembly: GCF_000298275.1. NCBI lineage: Eukaryota > Metazoa > Chordata > Mammalia > Tubulidentata > Orycteropodidae > Orycteropus > Orycteropus afer. The sequence continues at coordinate 3,840,277 of NW_006921797.1, read as the reverse complement.
TTTTGAAAAATAGAGAGTGAGTTTTATATAGTTGGGATTTATGAAAATGAGAAGTCACTGGTGGTATTTTAGTATGAGAGGGAACTGATGAAAGAAATGCATAGAGAAAATCAATTTCCCTTATAGAATGTTCCATCAGAATTAAACCCTTTGCCTATGAGTTGATTCCAGCTCACAGAGATCTCCACAGGGTTTCTAAGGTAGTAAATCTTTATGGAAGCATCTTTCTCCCACAGAGCAGCTGGTGAGTTCGAGCCGCCGACAATTTGGTGGTTGTTGTTGTTGACAATTTGGTTAGCAGCCTAATTCCTTAATCACAGCGCCACCAGAACTCCTTATATCAGAACAGCTGGACGTTATTATGGAGAACTTTCCACTTACCATCTTCTCGAGATTCATTTCCCAACACAATCACTGCACTTTCTGGAAATCGAGGTCTAAAAAAGTTATGTGACTTACTTAAGGCCAAATCTGGTTGTCTTTTCTCCATTTGGGGCCTTGTCTTTCTATCCTAATAGTGTGTATGTGATTTCTGGCCTGCATAGCTGGGTAGTAGAGGGCAGGGGGGCCTTAGAAAGTCCAGCAGCCTGGCAAGTGACCGTCTAGGAGGGTTGTGGGAGGCAAAAGCAGGAAGCGCGACTTTGCTCAGACTATGTTACAGCCACAAAATGAGAATGTTGAATCTCATAGAAGACCTAAGCCTCATCCAACCTTATGTTATTGTTTTACAGAGAAGTGAAAATTAAGGCCCCAGAGGAAAAGTGATTCAGACAAGGTAACAGTCCAGTACTAGAACTGGGGCCTGACTTTAAGGCCAACTATTTTCCATCAAGCTCCCTCCCTTCTTCAGCTCCCATACTTGTGGAGATGGGCTCTGTTCCCTTTGACCAGCTCAGTACCTGCTTATATGTCACACAGCTTGGTCCCTTTGTCAAAGAATTAACCAGTTACATGGAGCTGATTCTTTCTCATGGCAACCCCGTGTGTGTCAGAGTAGAACTGTGTTCCATAGAGTTTTCAACGGCTGATTTTCAGAAGTAGATCACCAGAGCTTTCTTTGGAGGTGTCTCTGGGTGGACTTGAACCTCCAATCTATCAGTTAGCAGTTGAACACTTATTTGCACCACCTAGGTTGTCAATAAAAGACACTACCATTTGGGACCAGGATCTTTGAACTGCTAACTTGCCACTTTCTGTAATACGTTCTTGAGCGCAATTGCATTCATGTGGGGTGTGTGTGTGGAGGGGGAGAGAGTGGCTAAAGAAGGCATCCAGATGATAGATCCAGAGTGAGTTTGTGTCTCTATGCCAAAAAGAGTCCTTCCATTCTCACCCTTCCTCCTCCCCAGCAGGATACTGGTTCGATAGCATAGGTGCATTGCCAGTCATGAGATATGCAAACAGAAAGCAAAAATGCCCCTCATACCATTACCCTCAGCTCTGTTCTGTGGTACTATTCCTTCTAAGCCTGATCATCAGTGGGCAGGGATGAGGGATGGAGCTCTGCTCTTGTCCTTTTCACCTCTGGAATAAAGGGGGAGGTAAGGGACTGGCTAATACCTGGGGCTGCTGGGAAGTTACTCTCCAAATGGAGGATGATAACAACTTCACCAATCCAAGTCCTGGTTATAACTTCGTCAGGGACAGAGAAACATCTGACTGTAGTACAAGTGACAGCCAGGGTCAGAGATGATTGGAAGAGGAGGGTTCAGGTAAAAAAAATATGGAAGATAATTGAGAAATTCAAACACAAGATTATTTGCAAATAGTGTTAAAAGACAATTAGGTGCAGATATGTAAATAAATGAGTAAACAGGACTCTTTATAAAGGAGCCCTGGTTGTCAACTGTCAAATGCTCAGTGCTAACTAAAAAGTTGGCAATCAGAACCCACACAGTGGCTCTGCAGGTAAAAGATCCGATTATCTGCCGCCAAAAAGGTTATAGCCTAGAAAAGTTCTATTCTGTAACATGGAGTTGGTATGAGTAGGAACTGACTCAATGGCAACCAACAACAACATATTAATGAAATTGTTCTGGAGATTCCACTGCCTCTATGGAGGTGTCATATACCTTTGACTATGGCTTCAACAATAAATGAATACTCAGGGAATTAAATGAGACCTTTTAAAAAAGTCCTCTAAATACCTTAGAGTAGACCATGCAATTATGATCTACTTACTCCCTAGGAGCTCTGGTGGTGCTGTGGTTGAAGTGTAGGGCTGCTAACCAAAAGGTCGGTAATTTCAACCCACCAGCTTCTCTATGGGAGAAAGATGAAGCAGTCTGCTTCCATAAAGATGTACACATTTGGAAACCCTATTGGGCTGTTCTACTTGTCCTATGGGGTCACTAGATCACAATCAACTAGATGGCTGTGGGTTTAAATTTGGGGTTCATACTTATTCCCTAGTATAAACAAAGAACACATAGTTCAAAAATTAAATTACCTTGCTCTGACTTTGGGTGTTCTTATAAATAATTTTTGCACAGTGTGAAATTCCAGAATGCATACTTAAGGCCATTCAACTATTTACATGCTAATGTACATTTATTATTAATATGCACAATGAAACACTTTTTCACATTTAAGGCTGTAGGTGTGTGTTTATAATAGAGTGCATATGCCTCAACTCCATTCATAGAACTGCACAGCATTTTTTCATTCACTTAAACTGAGTTGGAATTTATCTATATGGTTTATATTATTATATTTAGGGAATGCTAAGTAGTAGAAATATTATAACACAGACAATGGTATTAACATATTCAGATCTGCAATTCAGCTCTCACTGCTTTACACATGTAATTAGGTTGTTTCCATGGTAATGATCTAATTATGGGCTTCTTCTTGGCCTTGTGTAATCACATTTGCTGCATTTTGGCAGAAATGTTTTCCTTATTTTGTTGAACTGCAACACTTGACAAGATGTTCTCTCAAGATGAATAATGATTTTTCTTAGGAGAGAAAAAGAAAAAAAAAAAAAACACCGTCAAAGGTGATTTGAAAAGGATTACAGATATATGACAACTCATGCCAATATTAAAATATCTATTACCCTTTGATAGCAGAATATATGTATATATAACTATTATATATATATATATATATATATATATATATATACTATTTTTCTCGCTTTCTCACTGTGTGTGTGTGATTATAGTTAGAAATCTTAGGAGGTTCACATTTTTAAAAAATCATGCACATGATTTAAGTATATTTTCTCTATGAGACCTAGGGACCTGAAGGAAATGTCAGATCAGAAAAGAAAACTCTAGAGAGCTTGACATAAAGAGAACTGGAGACCATATTCAGTGAGAATATTATATTGCAATTGACAAGGCTATTCATGAAAAGGATATTTGATTATGGTTGCCATGGCAGTAGGAAACATCTGAAAAAAATCAATTAAGGCTTATTTTGGCAGGGATCCAAATACAATCCTTCATGCACTTACAAAAAGAAAGACAGGAGATGTTAATACCTGTAGGAAAGACAGCTATACTGTCATGTGGTCTCCATGGAAAAACCCTGGAAATATGGCATGAATAGAAGTTTGAATTCTTTTATATGTGCAAAATGTCACTGTACCATAAAGCATTTTATGTGGGAGATCTTTAAGGCAGAAAGAATAGGTGTGAAGGGAGGTTCACCTTCATTACTTTGAGGGTTAGCAAGAAGGTTTGTGGGCCCCAATGGCACAACACACAGATATCAGGTACCTGGGGGGGGGGGCAGGGACTGCAAGCTTTCTCCTTTAAATAACATAGAGATTATTTCAAATATAAAATTAATGGACCAGAACTCTAAAGACCCAGCATGGTAAAATTGCATTCTGAAATCATTTTGCAGGGAATAGGGTGGAGGTACATACATATGTACAAACATACATACATACACATACATATACATATGACCTAATTGACTAAAAGCATAGATATAGCATGGTGCTTATAAATAATTACAATGAGAGCAACTCAGTTTCTATTTTCAGCATAGCAATCATTGTAAAATATCACACACTGTGTTTTTAGATTTATATAATGTTTTTGTCCTAGGTAGAGAAAGTGACCTTCATAAGATACTTAGTTATTATTTGCAGATAACAGGAATGTTTATTTCCTCCTTCAAATGTGTTCATTCATAAAAAGTATTTATTTACTACTTATCATGTTAGGCTTCATACAAGGTCCTGGGAATAGAGTAATGAATCAGATAGACAAAGTTGCTGCTCTCAAGTTATTTTATAATTTTGTGGAGAAAATGGAAAGGAAACAGGCTAATTTCAGTACTGGGCAAAGTATTATAATGTAAGGAAACATAAGCTGAAATGGGAGTGTAGAGGAAGGATCTGACAAAGTGATAGTGGTTTTAGTAGAGGGAACAGGCACAAATGACAACATAGAATATAGACTGATCATCACAGAACAACTGCAAGTAGTACTGTATGATGGGAGCCTATGGAGAACAATGATGGGATATGAGGCTGCAGTGGTAAGCAGGGACTAGACCATTACAACCCTTGTAAATGCTGCTAAGGAGGTTAGCCCCTGAGTGCCTTGAGAAACCATGAAATGGGCTCAAATATGGCAGAAATATGGTCTAATTTTCAATACCTTCTGCTGTTACCTTTGCTGCTGTTGTCGTTAGGCCCCACTGAGTTGATTCCAACTCATAGCGACTTTGTACAACAGAATGAAACACTGCCAGGTCCTGTGCCACTCTCACAATTGTTGCTATGCTTGAGCACATTGTTGTTACCACTGTGTTGATCTGCCTCATTGAGGGTCTTCCCATTTTCACTGACCCTCTACTTTATCAGGGAGCTCTGGTAGCATAGTGCTGAAAGCAGTTGACTGCTAACCAGAAGGCTGGCGGTTCAAACCCACCAGCCACTCCTCGGAAGGAAGATGGGGCAATCTACTCCCATAGTGATACTGCCTCGAAAACCCAAGGAGGGGTCACTATGAGTTGGGTCCGACTCAAAGGTATATAACAACAACAACAACTACTTTATCAGGGAACTCTGGTGGAGGAGTGGTTAAAGCAATTTTCTGCTGAGTAAAAGGTTCGTGGTTTGAAACCACCAGCACTCTTCAGGAGAAAGATGAGGCAGTCTGTTTCTGTGAAGACTTACAGCCTTGGAGACCATATGGGACACAGTTCTACTCTGTTCTAAAGCACTGCTTTGAGTCAAAATCTACTTGATGGTAGTGGGTTTGGTTTTGGTCTACTTTATCAAGTGCAATATCTTTCTCCAGAGACTGGTCCCTCCTGATAACATGTCCAAAGTATGTGAGACAACTCTTGCCATCTTTGCTTTTAAGGAGCACTCTGGTTATGCTTTGTCCAAAACAGATTTTTTCTTCTGGAAGTCCATGGTGTGTTCAAGTTTCTTTGCTGTTACTTTGGTACCCAGTTTTTCTGCAGTGATTTTGGAAAAATAAGTCCAATGATTTACATACTGAAATATTTAAACAGCTACCTAGGACTTTAGTAGTGTGATCTTAGATACTTTACTATCTAGTAACCTACCTTTTCATCTCCAAAGGGCCTCTTAACTCTGTTCCTCTATGATGATGTGATTTTTCCATTTTATTTGTGGACAGATTTGCTTTCAATATGAACACATATGTACTAATGAGGGAGTTATCCTTGATTACACAGAGATCTGTCCTATCCACCAGCTGGCTGATTAAAACTCTTTAAACACCTTTACTCCCACCAGGAAGCCCTGCCTCCCACTAAGGTCAAGCCAGGGGGGCGTTCTTGCCTGTCACAGAGAAGGATGAGGGTTTGCATGAGTTACTGTGTGTGAGAGCGAATGATGGTTTGAAGAAGTAGTCATAAAGCATTGGGAGTGTGGCAGTGAATGGCTTTCATATTCTTTGCTCTTATTGATTACACCAAGGACAGTTTTATTCACTGAGTAGTAAGTAATGTGTGGTTATGTTTTAAGTACTTTAAAGCCACAGTCAAAATAAACCAGCTCTTACTCCTCTTGGTTGATAAGTTGACCAAACATGCAAAGGATGGAAATATACTTGTGAGTCACACATATGTCTTGAAGGGAAAAGGAAGGTCAGACATCTGTTAATGGATTGCAGAGTAAACTTTATCTTAAGGATTAGTTGGAGAAAGTGGGACTGAATTTCAGTTGTCTCGTAAGACACAGAACAACCTAAGCAAAATTTTTTGCTGAACAATTTTGTTACTTCCCGTAAAGATGATTCCAAACTAATGGTGACTGGATGCATGTCATAGTATATTTATGATGAAATATAGTTAACGAAACACATATGAGGGCATTAAGCCTAACTTTTGGGGTTAGGCAAAATGGGTGTTTTCAAGGAATGCTTCCTGGAGGAGGTATCCTCTGAGATGAAATTTCAAAGGCCTGGTTGGGTAGAGACAGCAGTAGGAGGATTATAGGCAGAGTAGATATTTTAAGCAAAAGCATGAAGATCAGGAACTATAGTGATTGTGTATGGGAACCGAAAGTGGTTCAATGTCAGGTTTTATTTAAGTGTGGATCAGAGAAGTTGGGAAATCAGATGGTATTTGCATTATAGTAGAATTTAAAAACCACATTAAAGATTTCTTTTTGTTTTCCTGTAATTTATTTCACACAATTTGAAAGCTGAAGGTAAAACTTTGTCCATGTATAGTGGAAGAGACTGAGAACTTGAGCTAATGGATGAATTTTCCCAGGATAGTGATGAGATTCTTATCTGTGTTTCCAAAATATATATTATATATATTTTTAAATACACTAAATCTAGTTCAATTATAACTATGACATATGAAAATCTTGATGTAACCAAGAGAATTCACAAATTACAAGTAAATTAAATATTTAGAATAATTACTTTGAAATTTGTTGTGGTAGTTTTATTCTATAAAAATGGAGGTAAGATGATCACTTACTCAGGCAGTCATTCATTCAACACATTTCTAGCCCTTACTATATTTTAGACAATATTCTGGAGCTGAGATTACAGATGTGCACAAGACTGACAATGTTTTCATTATCATGGAGTTTAATTCCTAAGGAATTTCATGGCTTAAGAATGCTACCTACTTTGATGTGGAAAAAGAAAAAAAGAACTCACTGCCATCCAGTTGGATCTGACTCATAGTGACCCCTTCTTGGATTCCCGAGGCTGTATCTCTATGGAGGTAGATTGCTCAATCTTCCTTCCAAAGAGTGGCTGATTGGTTTGAACTGCCAGCCTTCTGGTTAGCAGTCAAAGGCCTTAGGCACTACGCCACACAGCTCCTAAAAAACCAAATTCACTGCCATCGAGTCTTTGCGACTCATAGCAGTGTGGAAAGTCGATCATAAATTAACCCAATTAAAATCATGCCGTGGGAATGGATCTTGGATCAGAAACAGGCTTTAGTGGAAAAACTGGGATCTGAATAAAATCTACAATGTAGTTAATAGCATTGTATCAATGCTTATTTCTTACTTTTGATAAATGTACTATGGGTATGCAAAAAGTTAATAGTAGGGCGATCTGGGTGAAGAGTCTGTGAGAACTTTGTGCAGTATTTTTGCAACTCTTCTAAAAATCTAAAACTATTCCAAAATTTAAAAAAAAAAAAAAAAAAGCTAAGCAAACCAAACAGAAATTGGCTATACTCCACACTTCTATTTCTTGTGTTTCTTTCGTCATTGTTACCTTTCTGCTCCGTTATCCATGATAAATATTGGAGGGAGTGGATGGAGGTCAGAGTGTAGTTGGGTTCTTGTTTCCATGCATCACCCTTTCACGCTACCATTTTCAGATGTGAAAAGCTGACTTCCTCAGCACCTGTGTTACATAATCATTGGAATCAAAGCTTACTATCATAATTAAGGTCAGCCGTCTGAATTCCAAGGCATAAGAATGGAGACCTTGGAGAGTAGATTCCTGCCCTTTTTATGCCATCTGGGATTTTGGTTGAGGGTTTCTATGTTGTTGTTTATTTCTGCCTGGATCCAGGGAAGCCAGAGTTGGAAGAGTTCTAGCAAATCATCTGGCCCAGCTCTTTCATTGCACAGATAAAGAAACAGACCTGCACATGTGAAGGTTTTGACCAAGATCACATTGCTAGTTACTGGGAAAGCTCAAAGTACAACCAGGTCTATTCACTTCTAGTAGAGGATTTTCTCTTTTCTAGACTGCTTCCTGAACATTTTAAATAGCTTAGATCTTCACTAATAAGTTTGATGCCAAAACTCCAGAGATGGCAGTTTAATTCCATCATAAACGGATTATCACCATTTACAATATACAATCTCAGATACTGGGAAGTCTAACACTAAGAATGATTCTGTGGGCAGCAGTAGACATGATTGCCAAGAAATATTGGCTGAAGTAGATTATTCACTAATGATTGACCAAAATATTCCCTTTTCCTATAATTAATTTTGCAAGCATCTAAATGGCTGGATTAACACCAAACATAAAAAGAACACAAATAACACCATTTCCTACAGTGTTATTACCTAAGGAACTTAAATACAACTCAAGTATCGAGCTTTTTTTTTTTTTTCATGGTACATTCGGTGAAGTCCACATATCTACAGAAGCCATATAAATTAGCCACTTATATGTTTTTACCAAAATTCTTGCTTGCTCAACTCCACAATGATAGTGTGTTAAGCAAAATAGTTATGAAGGAAAGCTGACAGCAGCTGTGACTGTAGCCAGCATCTGATCCCTGGTTGTTATCTTCTTTCAGATAAGCTCAGTGATGAGATTAATAAGCCCAGATATTTAGAACTATAGAAAAGTTTAGCATGCTTTTTTCTTTCTCAGCCTTTGTAATTTTCCTCTGGCCTCATGGTTGTTGGTCCAGTCTCACTATGGTACATATTCCACCAAATCCAGTGATCACTTCTCTTGTCAGTGTAGTTCAGCCCTGTACCCTCCCATGGAGTCCACCTTCTCATGTGTTATGGGGTCTCCCTCACCAGCCTGGATCCTTGGCCAGATGGCTGTGGTGGCTGTAGAGGATGATCTCAGGCCTTTAGGCTGCTCTGAAGACAGTAATTCTTTTCAGCAGCTGTAGTCCTTCAGGAATGACATTTGCTATCCATCATTATGCACATCTTTTCTCACACAAAATCAATCAATCAATCAAAGACTTCCCCAAATCTTCCTCTGGTGATGGGCCTTCCATCTGTCTTCTTTCTTCACTGAGCATCTCCCCAATCTTCAGCCTTTTCTCCCTTCATTTTCCATTTCTACTTTTTGCCTACATCTTTCTCTTCTATGCTCCCTCTTCCTACCTTTCTTCCATGAAACAGCCCCAAAGAACTTCTCTGCATCTTGAATTGTATCATTGCTATTTATAGCTGCTATCAAGTCAGCCCCAATTCATGGTGACCCTGTGCACAATGGAACGAAATGCTGCCTGATCCTGTGCTATCACCATGATTGGTTGCAGATCAGACCCTGGGGTTTTCCTTGGCTGATTTTCCAAAGTAGATTGTCAGACTTTTCCTCCTAGTCCCTCTTAATCTGAAATCTGTTCAGTGTTGTAGCAACATACAAATCACCACTGTCAGATAGGTAGTGGCTGTGAGTGGAATGCATTGCCTAGGAATCGAACCAGGGTCTCCCACATGCAAGGAGGGAATCTACCACTGAACAAACAAGGTCTACAGGGAACAGTGTTAGGTCCTGGGGTACAAAGATATAAAGGGTGACCTCTCTGTTTCTCAAGTGCATACCTCTTTTACTGTCTGGCTGTCTCCTTGCCAGCCAGATTCTGTCTGTCTCTGCCTAACATGAATGAGTCCGGCCACCACCTTGCTCATCCTGTAGCCCCCTTCTCTCTCTGCACACTGTAAACCTCCATTTACACCAAACAGTCTCTAAGGTAACACACTGATGAGGAATAACTGTCAATAACATGGACATATTTAATGATGGTTTAAAAAGAGACTGGGAATAAAGTCATATGAAAAATTTGTTACATATTTAATTTAGAAAAGATTGTTACAGTATCAGGGGAGGAAAGGAAGAAAATATATTGCTCCCATAAAAATGTAGTAAAAGATAAAGCACAAACAGCCCCTCTGTTATGTTGAAATATTGTCATTCTGAGATTAAACTGAGGCAGCAAGGTGGTTTCTGTTTGGCATTTGTGCCAGGGAGGCGTGGAGAAGGGATAAAGGCATCAACGTTACAGCTTTGGATCTTTTCTAGAGCTCAGAGGAAATTAAGTTGCAAAAACAGAGCACAGCAACACAGGTACTCTAAGGAGCTTCAGAGGAGGAGCCCTGGTACTTGGTGAGCCAGATGGGCCATGAAACACACTTAAATTTTGGGCCATTTGACACCTCTCTGTTTTTCTCAGTCTGACAGCCCTGGCAAGAAGCAAGGTCACACCTTTTTCACATTGTACAAAAAACTAATATTATGTTTTATTTTCTATCCTGGGAATCTATGAAAGGAGCCATCTTGCAACTGAGTCAGCCTGGAGTGTTCAGATAGCTCTCTCAATTTTTGGCTTTGTGCTTTGGCACAGTCCATAATGGGGTGGATTGTGCTTGTGTGTAAGGCTTCAGAAAGTGGCAGGAATTTCCTAGTCCATCACTCATTTGAACTACTGAACCTAGGATCAATAAATATTTCATTACTGTATTATTTATGGCCAACTATAAACAATTTATATCATTAAATCCTTGCCTTTTTGTTTTCCCTCATTAGCAGGGGATCAATTTCAGATATTAGTCTAGGTTATGCCCAGAATTAAAGAAGAACAATGTGTGAGAGTGGTTATTTTTATGCACATTTATTTTTTATATTAAAAGGGGCACATGATGTAAATCATTTACCATTCTAATATTTTAATAGGATTCTGGTTCCAAAAGTCAACTTTAGTTTCACTTCAGATGTTGTGGTGACGTGTAATAAGCACCAGGCAGCATTGAGGACAATTTGATTCTTACTTCATATCTCCAATAATCAGTCATGTGACATGTCAGTGAGTCATTTGCCACAGTCTCTTCATCTGTAAAATGAATTAATTAGAATGGGTGATGCCTAAGTTTATCAGCCTTACATTCAGTGAATAGAAGAGGATTGTAGAAAGGCTCATCTGATGACATGTGGGAACAGGATTTAAATAACATTCCTTGGTAGTATTCAGAATCCATATTCGTACAGTGATAATGAAAGTCATTTATTAAGTCCAAGTGCCCTCTAACACTATTTGGTTGTGAGTGTTTTGTGATGGATGGCCTGTTTTCTAACATGGACAGCATTTCTACCTGGGAGCTCACAAGTAGAATCAGTGTTGGAAGATTTCCTGTGAGTTGGGGGCAACTGAAGACATGCTTTATTTGGTACACAGTGTTTTTTGTTTTGTTTTGTCACTGTGCTTTTAATGTATATTTGAGTACTTTTAGATGAGCTTGCACTGTAAATTACCATAGTAATCACTGCTTGGCCTGATTTACTCCTAACCTCCCTATTTAGAGGCACTTGAGTTGGTAGCACCCAGCACAAGTAGCAAAGAAGGCAGAGCTGGGCAGTCACCCAGGCAACAGTTACTGAGCACCTATTTCAGGCACAGTGGCTGGCACTGGGTATACCAAGGGAGACAGTTCAGATGGGTCTCCTGCCCCTGTGGAGTTCTCATTTTAGTGCAGAGCATGAGCACCAACATCTTCTTTACAAATCTTCTAGTAATTGCAAGTGTGCTAAGTGCTGCAAAGGATCCCTGCAACATGCTGTGGGTGTGCATAACAGGAGCCTCTAATTCCATTTGGGGGCAAAGGAAGGCTTCCCCTATGAAGTTACTTTTAAGCTGAGACATGAAATATCAGTAAACAGTCTGCAAGGGGAATGTTGAGTAGGGGGCCAGAGGAGGAGAGGACACAGAAATGTGAAGTGAAGAGCTGATGTACTGAGCAAGATTTACATGGATTAGAAAACATATATATGCTGGTTTCTTCAAAACTCATTGGTAAAGGAATATATGAAAAAAAAAAAAAAAAGACAAATTCAACATCTTGTCCCCTGAAACATTTTCCCTGCCTCCTACACAACCTTCCTTTTTAAGTAAGTGAGTGATTCATATAAAATCCCAGTTACACAGTCAAGTTACAACCTTGGAGTTGTCCTTTATTCCTCCTCTTCTCTGTCCTTATCACACAGCTCATCACTCTGAAGATCACATGTCCTTACCTTTTTCCATTTCCTTTCCTTTCTTCTTGCTCTTACTGTCACCCCTACACACCTGAATCACAATGACATCCAAGCTACTGTCTGTGTCCATAAATGAATCCATTTTCTACCCAGATTAAGATGAGTCTTCTAAACATTCCCTTTCAACAACTGACCTTCTCAATGGCAGTCTTTGGCCACCATAACCTTAAACCAAATCTATAGCTAATGTATCTATTCCAACTAACAGCAACCCTATAGGATACAGTAGAACTGCCCCATAGGGTTTCTAAGGCTGTAATCTTTAAGGAAGCTGGCGGGTTTGAATCAGCCACCTTTAATTAGCAGCCAAGCACTTTAACCACTGTGGCATCAGGGCTCTTCCCTTTGGCTTCTAAAAACCAAACCAAACTCATTGCCATCAAGTCGAATCTAACTCATAGCAACCCTTCCTTGGGTTTCCAAGGCAGTATCACAATAGAAGTAGATTGCCCAACCTTCCTTCCAAGGAGGGGCCTCCAGTCACCTAAAAAACAGACTCTACCTCTTAATCTGTCACTGAAGGACTCAAATACTCCTGACAGTTTTATGCTCCCTTATTTCCTGTTTTCCTCATTCAGCCTGGCTGCACTGGATTGTACTGATGATCTAGTATCACTAGTGAGCATTCTGAGAGAGAGAGAGAAAGAGAGAGAACTGTGCTGCGAAAATAGATATTTGGGGAAATGCATATTATCCTATTACCCCATTACCCTAGTCCAATGGTGATTTCCCTTCTTACATATTCCTTTTGATCTATCCACATATATCTAACAGATTTTTATTATGGCATAATAAACCTTTGTATTCAGCTTATTGTGCCTTGTGTTTTGCAAGATCACTGCAAGAAGAACTCCCATTCATCATGTTCTTCTTGTAATAAGATATTGACACTCCTCCTATGGAGAGATGGGAGAGATGTTCCCTCCACTTCAATCTGGGTGGGTCTGTGACTACAGCTGAAGGGATCTATGTCACTTTTGAGGCTAGATCATAAAAAGTAATAAGGCTTTGGCCTGGATTTCTTGGAGTACTTGCTTTTTCTCCACCTTCTTTTGTTGACATGCTGGAGTCCACTGTTGAGGCAATCGCTTTGTGCCTTCCTACCTAGGGGGCTCATCTTCCAGTATTGTCTCAGACAATAGTCTGCTGGGATCCATAAGATTTTCATTGACTGATTTTCAGAAATAGATTCCCTAATCCATTTTAGTCTGGAAGTTCTGCTGAAACCTGTGACTGCTGATATTTGAAACACTGGTGGCATAGTTTCCTGTGTCACAGTAACATTCAAGCCACCAGAGTACGACAAACTGACAGATAGGTAGTGGAGTATAATACAGACATAATTTTAAACTAGAAATTTATCCTAAGAGACAGTATCAAAAGGAAAATAAGATGCTTTATTACAATGATACCCATACCAACTTAAGTGTAACCTGATAATAACAGGTGGGAGGGGGAAACAGATGTCCAAATTTCCGTTTCATATTTTTTCCCATTCTAGTCACATTTGTATCACCACCCAACATGTCAAGCCTTTGAAAACAGAGGCTGCGTTTTAAACTTGGCACATAGTAGGTTCTTCCACACTATGTAATTTTTAGAATAATGTATTCCATAAATGTTTGCTGAGAATTTATTTTAATAACTTTTAAAAGATACTCAAATTATTCATATAATAATTTTAAAGCCTTGCAAATTTCTATTGTTAAATCATATTTTTACAGGTGAAGTTAAAGTCTGTGATAGTTGGAGCTGTGTATCAACTTGGCTGGACCACAATTCTGTGTGGTTTAAACAATTGTGTTGTGGGTTATTCCAATGATGGGATCAGATGTATATGTTTTGAGCAGCCAATCCATTG
>NW_006921797.1:3823165-3824814 GCF_000298275.1 Orycteropus afer afer | reverse complement strand
ACCTGCCTTGGTATAATGTAGAAAAAGGTATCCAGAGGCTTAGGGAAATTGGCTTGTTAGAATGGATTTATCAGATTAGACCCCTAGAGCCAGAAATGGAGAGTCCAGAAGACTTGCCCTTTACCAGTATGTTGAGGAATAAACTTGTGAAGGGAGCCCCAGTATCCTTGAAGACTGCTGTGATTGCTATTTTATGTAAACCAGATTGGACAGTGGGAATTGCCCTAATTGAACTAAGACACTTAATTATAATGGGGCTGATTGAACCCTATGGTACTAGGTACCAACTAGCAGCAGTTAATTGACAAAGGCAAGGAGGAAGTGGTTACCATAATGGAGAGCAGAGTTGGAACAGTAATCAGAATAGTCTGACAAGTGTGGATTTATGGCATTACCTACTTGCTCATGGTGTTCCTAGTAGCAAAATACATGGCAAACCCAAATATTTACTTGATCGTATAGACAGAAGAATTCTAGGTCACATGAACAGCAGCCTGGATTGAATCATCAAAATACAGAGTCATGGCCTCTCAGTCAATTCCCAGACTTGATTCAGTTTATAGACCTACAACCCCTTGAATGAAGGGGAGGCTGGTTCCCTTTGAGGAAGAACCCCACTACATTGCCAAAAATCTATAATGTCAATCTTTCTCCCAGCCTTCCCCAAATGGATCTGAGGCCTTTTACTATGAGAGTGACTGTTCAGTGGGGAAAAGGAAATAATCAGACTTTTTTGGGGATTACTGGACACTGTCTCTAAACTGACACTAATTCCAGGAGACCCAAAGTGTCATTGTGGCCCACCAGTCAGAGTGGGGACATATGGAGGTCAAGATGGAGTCTTAGCTAAGGTACATCTCACAGTGGGTCCAGTGGGTCCCCAACCCATCCTGTAGTGATTCCCCCAGTTCCAGAATGCATAATTGGAATAGACATACTCAGCAATTTGCAGAATTCCCACATTGGGTCCCTGACATGTGGAGTAAGGGCTATTATGGTAGGAAAAGCCAAGTGGAAGCCATTAGAACTGCCTCTACCTACAAAAATAGTAAATCAAAAGCAATAATGCATCCCTGGAGGGGTTACAAAGATTATTGCCACCATCAAGGACTTAAAGGATGCAGGGGTGGTGATCCCCACCACATTCCCATTTAAAATTCACCTATTTGGCCTGTGCAAAAAACAGATGGATTTTGAAGAATGACAGTAGATTATCGTAAACTTAATCAGGTGGTGACTCCAATTGCAGCTGCTGTTTCTGATGTGGTTTCATTGCTTGAGCAAATTAGTACATTTCCTGGTATTTGGTACGCAACTATTGATATGGCCAATGCCTTTTTATCGATACCACCTTCAAAGGACCATCAGAAGCCGTTTGGCTTCAGCTGGCAAGGCCAACAGTATACTTTCACAGTGCTTTCTCAGGGGTATATGAAATCCCTGGCACTATGTCATAATTTAGTCTGTAGGGATCTTGATCGCCTTTCCCTTCCACAAGACATCACAATAGTCCATTATATTGATGACAATATGCTGATTGGACCTAGTAAGGAAGAAGCATCGATGACTCTAGATTTATTGGTGAGACTTACATGTGCTAGAGGTTGGAAAATTAACCGAACAAAAATTCAGGCACTTTCCAACTCAGT
>NW_006921797.1:3820444-3821966 GCF_000298275.1 Orycteropus afer afer | reverse complement strand
TAACAATCAGGTGGATAGGATGACAGGTTTGGTGGAACCTAGCCATTCTTTTTCCCTAGCTACTCCTGTCATTGCTCAATGGGCTCATGAATGAAGTAGCCATGGTGGCAAGGATGGAGGTTGTGCATGGGCTCAGCAACATAGACTCCCACTTACCAAGGTTCATTTAGCTACTGCCACTGCTGAGTGCCCAATCTGCCAGCAGCAGAGACCAACACTGAGTCTGCAATATGGAACCATTTCTCAGGGTGATCACCCAGCAACCTGGTGGCAGGTTGAGTACATTGGACCACTTCCATCATGGAAAGGACAGCGTTTTGTTCTTATTGGAATAGATACTTATTCTGGATATGGATTTGCCTTCCCTGCACGCAATACTTCTGCCAAAACTACAATCTGTGGACTTATAGAATGCCTTATCCACCATCATGGTATACCACACAGCATTGCTTCAGATCAAGGAACTCACTTCATAGCAAGTGAAGTGTGACAATTTGTCTGTGCTCATGGAATTCACTGGTCTTACCATGTTCCCCATCATCCTGAAGCAGCTGGCTTGATAGAATGATAGAATGGCCTACTGAAAACACAATTACAGTGCCAGCTAGGTGGCAATACCTTGTAGGGTTGGGGTAATGTTCTCCAGGAGGCTGTATATGCTCTAAACCTGCATCCAATATATGGTTCTGTTTTTCCAATAGCCAGGATTCACGGGTCTAGGAACCAAGGGGAGGAAATGAGAGTGGTACCACTCACTATTACCCCTAGTGACCCACTCAAAAGATTTTTGCTTCCTGTCTCTGCTACCCTATGCTTTGCGGGTCTGGAGATCTTAGTCTCAAAGGGAGGAACACTCCCACCTGGGCACACAATACTGATTGCATTGAACTGGAAATTAAGAGTGCCACCTGGCCATTTTGGCTTCCTCATGCCTCTGGACAAAGAAGGGCATTACTGTACTATCTAGTGTGATAGATCCTGATTACCAAGGGATGATGGGATTGACATTACATAATGGATGTAAAGAAGAATATGTCTGGAATACAGGAAATTCTTTAGAACGTCTCTTAGTACTACCGTGCCCTGTGATTAAAGTCAATGGAAAATTGCAGCAACCCAATTCTGATATGACTGATAATGGCCCAGACCCTTCAGGAATGAAGGTTTGGATCACCCTACCAGGCAAGGAACCACGACCAGCTGAGGTGCCTGCTGAAGGCAAGGGAAATACAGAATGGGTGGTAGAAGAATGTAGTTCTGAATATCAGTATGACCACATAACCAGTTGCAGAAATGAGCACTGTGATTGTTATATTTCTTCATTGTATATGTGCATCAAATATTTTTGTTTCCTTCTGTTATGAACTGTAAAATGTAAATAAGGTTAATGCAGTTTGGTTGTACACACATTAGTGTATCATGTTAGGTGCAAATATGACTTTATAATTTTCCTTATTTGGAGATTATATGGTTAAGAAGATGTATACAACTGCCAAGTTGACAAGGGCTGGACTGTGATAGA
>NW_006921797.1:3805890-3819724 GCF_000298275.1 Orycteropus afer afer | reverse complement strand
TGTAAAACAAGGATGTTAAGGACTAGTGCTACCTACTAGAAGCTGAAGTGGACAAGGAAGCCCTCTAAAGCCACACCTTGAATTCAGACTCATAGTGTCCTGAACTGTGAGAAAATAAATTTCTATTCTGCAAAGCCACTCACTTGTGGTATTTCTGTTATGGCAGCACTGAGTAATTAGGATTCTTTGGTCTAAAATCATACAGGCATACAGAGATGGAGCAATATCTCCAGGTCTTCTGCCTCAACCTTAGGACATCTTCTGTTTTCCCACATGTGCTCTCTCTCCTGAATATTTCTTTCTAACTGTATTTGTGGCTACTTGAGGGATATTCCTGTGTCTGTGGAGGGCTGTAGATCCTGTGTCCTATAGTCTTGATGTATATTTGGGTGGCTTTTTAAAACCAACAGCTCTGAACAGGAGTCAAGCTGGAACAAGGGCCCACTGACTTTGTTGGGTTTTATTTCAGGCTCAGTAATATTATGTCAGAGAGGCTTCACCCTAGAACTACCCTAAGATTTTCTTGTGAAATTAGAAGATATTTAATTATGCTGGTACATTTCATAACTGATCTTTGCTGAGGATAAAAAAAAGAATAATGCAAAAATCACCGTCTAGGGTGAACAAGCTAAACAATTATGTATGTCTAAATGGAGAGTGTATCCAAGATCATATACAGGGTTGGCAGACAATGGGCCTCTCGAAGAGTATGAAGGGATGGACACTGGGAGGAGGTAACTATGGGGAGGAAGTGGGAGGGGAGCTGCTGCATTGTAAATTTTGGTCAATGACATGAGACAAAGTATATGTGAACTGCTGTATGAAAAGTGAATTTACTCTGTAAATCTTCACCCAAATCCTAATAAAAAAAAAAAAAAAAAATCACCATCTAGAGTCAGAGACCAGGATTTGAAGTGTGTTTCTGCCACCCACCAATTCTGTGGCTTTGAACAATTTTCCTGACCTTGCAAAGCCTCAATATTTTCATCTCTTAAGTGGAAACAGTAGTTTCTACCTCACTGGGTTGTTGAAAAGAGACAATGAATTAATATATGTAAAGCACTTACTATAATGCCTACCTTTTAATAAGCATTGACTAATTAGTAGCTTGTTATAAATAATAACAGCAAAAATATTTTGATAAGGCTTTTCTAAATATAAGAACCTAACTGTTACCTGGAACTGTCCAGAGATTCTCATTCAAATTGTTGGACAACCTTGGGAAAATCACCTTACATTTCCAAGGTTCCAAGATTCCTGTTTTCTGAAATTTAAAATTTGACTTTAAACAAATATGACAAACCATTTTGGGTTTGCTAATCTTCTAATTGGCTTCCTTGTAATTACCACTGATCCATCATAGTTTGTCTTTCAAATGCCACTACCTCCTGCCATTCCAGTATTTGATTTGTTAACTGCTGGAAGATGTTTACCCTCTGCAAACATTTCATTAGTACTGGCCACAATGTTTACAGTGTCACTACATTTTTTGCTAAGAATCCAATTGTTCTTCCATTCTTATGGTGTATCATTCAACTGAGATGTCCAAAGCAGTTCTTAAGGCAATGCTGACTTTCAGAAGGTGATGTCTAGTGTTTTCTGCCAAACAGAATGCCTATTGTCTTCATTCATTCAGTCAGAACTAAGTAAAACTAAAATCTCACATGACATTTGCAATCAGGATAGCGGTTGTTTGTAAAAGATTACAACATAAATAATTCTATAACCTTGACATTATTATCCCCTTTCACAGGTAGGAAACTAAGCCTCAGAGAGGTTAAATAGCTCATCACATGAAACTGAGTTGCTAAGGTTTATCTTGATTCCAGAGGTAATCCATTCATCCATACAGTCTTCCTTTCTGTTGGGGAGATTTAGTGATGTTCATAATGCATGAGATGAGGGAAAATAGTTAACCAATTTCTAAATATTTTCATTGATTATGAATTAACATATCAGCAAAGTGGAAATGGGAATGCATCAGAAATGCTACTAGGAGTAGGTCATGGAAAAAAATAGTCTCTAAAAATGGCACATCTTTCAACAATTTAAACATATCTTAAAATATTATATGATTGCACTTATGTGAAATATCTAGAATAGGCAAATTTATAGAGACAGAAAGTTTATTAATCATTACCAGGAGCTGTAGGGAGAACAAAATGAGAAGTTATTGCCTAAGGGGTACAGACTTTCTGTTTGTGGTTATAATAAATATTGAAAATAGATAATGCTGATGGTTGTACCACATTGTGAAGGTAAATAATGTCACTAATTGTATACTTAAATATGGTAGGTGGAGCATTAGGGCACTGAATCTCTTCTGTATGATACTGTAATGATGATCACATGACATTATGCCTTTATCAAAAGCCATAGGACTGTGAAATACAAAGAGTAAACCCTAATGTAAATTAAAGATTTTAGTTAATAATCCAGTTGCCATAGAGTCCTTAATAACTCATGTTGACCCCATGTGTATCAGAGTAGAATTGTGCTCCCTAGGGGATTCAATAGCTCATTTTTTTAGAAGTAGATTCCCAGGCTTTTCCTCCAAAGTATCTCTGCAGGGCTTGAACCACCAATCTTTCAGTTAGCAGTCAGTACATTAATTGTACCACCCAGGGATTCCTAGTTAATAATAATTTATCAGTATTGGTTCACCATTAACATATCACAGGAATTCAAGATGCTAACATTAGGTGCAACAGGGTGCAGTGGTTGTTGTTGTTGTTGTTGTTGTTATATACTCTCTAGTCAGACCCAACTCATAGTGACCCTTCCTTGGGTTTCCGAGGCAGTACCACTATCAAAGTAGATTGCCCAACCTTCCTTCCAAGGAGTGGCTGGTGGGTTTGAACCACCAGGCTTCTGGTTAGCAGTCAAGTGCCTTAGGCACTATGCTACCAGAGTGAGGGGGATATATGGGAACTCTCTGACAAAAAAAAAGTTGTCAAAATTATCCTGAGGAAATCATAGAAGATGAACTATGACAGCAAGACTAGAGGCCATTAAGAGAATTCAAGGAAACTATGGCATCTTCTTATTGCATTCAGACTCTGCAGATCCCAGGCCCCAGCCTGGGCCTACTAACTCACTTGAGGGCTAGATCCCAGCAACATAGATCTACTTCTGTGTAAGGGGTTGAAAAAGCTTGAGTGTATTTAATGATACTATGGTAAATCAGAGCAGTGTAGTGAGAATAGCTGGGTGGTAGAGGGAAAGCTGTTATGGCTGGTGTGATCAGGACCTTCTCTGAGCCTCAGATCCCTTGGCAGTCTCTAACATTCCCTTCATCTCTAAAATTCCATAACTACCAGTAGAATGTTTTCAAGCGACTATAGCTTGTCCACAGAAAGAAATTTAGGTCCTAGTCATGCTGTTGAATAAACTCAATGTATGACATCAGATCTACACTATAGTTTCCCTGTTTACTCAGCCAGGAATTAGAAATTGAACAGCTAATGTCATAGGAGATGTTACTTACATAAAACCAATATATGGAAGGAATATTCTGCCCTACTCATATTTCCTTCTCAAGGATGAACCTGGAAAGCAGTATGGACTTAAGAGTTTCAAAAGGTATGAACAGAGGGTAAGGAGTTAGGTGAGAAATGCAAATAGAAAGTACAATAGGAAAACAACAGCAGAAACAATAGCAGCTTCCTTGAGGATTTAAGATGACTCTGGTAGCATAGTGCCTAAAGCACTTGAGGGCTAACCAGAAGGTTGGTGGTTCAAACCCACCAACCACTCCTCCGAAGGAAGATGGGGCAATCTACTTCCATAGTGATTCTGCCTCAGAAACCCAAGGAGGGGTCACTATGAGTTGAGTTCAACTCGACGGTACATAACAACAACAACAATGTGTTTTATAAGAAGTCAGTCAACATCCATAACAATTAAAAAAAAATCTCAAACCCATGGCCATCAAGTTGATTTCGACTCATAGAGACCCTATAGGACAGGGTAGAACTGTTTTGTAAATTTTCCAAAGCTGTAAATCTCTATGGATGCAGACTGACTCATGTTTTTCCCATGGAGTGGCAGATGGGTTCAAACCATGGACCTTTTGGTTAGCAGTTGAATGCTTTAACCACTGTGCGGCCAGAGATTACAGCTTTGGAAACCCTATGAGGCAGCTCTATTTTGTCCTAGAATCTCTTTTTATTATAGTGTCACTATGAGTTGGACACTACTCATCTGTCTGTCTGTCATACTGTGATGGCTTGTGTGTTGCTGTGAAGCTGGAGGCTATGGCACTAGTATTTCAAATACCAGGAGGGTCACCCATAGTGAACAGGTTTCAGTGGAACTTCTACTAAGATAGACTCAGAAGAAGGAGGGGGCCATCCATTTCTCAAAGAACTGGCCAGTAAAAACCTTATCAATAGAAGTGAAACACTGTCTGATATTGTACTGGATATCAGTATTTTATAAATAGCCTTGAATCTTTGCCTGATACAGTGCTGGAAAATGAGCCCCTCATGTTGGAAGGCACTCAAAATAAGACTGGGGAAGAGAAGCTTCCTCAAAGTAGAGTTGACTTTATGACATGGATGAAGTAAACCTTTCTAGACCTCCATTTGCAGATGTGACATGACTCAAAATGGGAAGATACAGCTGCAAACATCCATTAGTAATCAGAACATGGAATGTACAAAGTATGAATCTAGGAAAGTTGAAAATTGTCAAAAATGAAATGGAACACATAAAGATCAATATCCTAGGCATTACTGGGCAGAAATGGACTGCTTTTGGTCATTTTGAATCAGAAAACTGTGTGATTTACTATGCCAGGAATTACAAAGTAAAGAGGAATGGTGTGGCATTTATTATCACAAAGAATGTTTTAAGATCTACTATGATCTACTATGAAGTACAATGGTGTCAATGATATGATAATATCCATACACCTACAAAGAAGACTAGTTAATACTACTATTATTCAGATTTATTCATCAACCACCAAAGCAGAGGAAATTTAAGATTTTTACCAACTTCTGGAGTCTGAAATTGACCAAACATGCAATCAAGATATGTTGATCATTACTGTGATTGGAATGCAAAAGTTGGAAACAAACAGGAATCACTAGTAGTTGGAAAATATGGTCTTGGTGACAAAAATGACTCAGGAGATTGTATGATAGAATTTGCAAGACCAATGACTTGTTCATTGCAAATAGCTTTTTTCAGCAACGTAAATGGGGGCTGTACACATGGACTTCACCAGATGGAATACACAGGAATCAGATTGACTACATCTGTGCAAAGCAGTGATGAAGAAGCTCAATATCTTTAGCTAAAACCAAGCCAAGAGATGAATGTGGAACAGACCATCAACTGCTCATATGCAAGTTCAAGTTGAAGCTGAAGACAAAACAAGTCCACAAGAGCCAAAATATGACATTGATTATATACCTCCTGAATTTAGAGATTATCTAAAGAATACATTTGACTCATTGAACACCAATGACTGAAAACCAGATAAACTGTGGGATGACAAACAGCAACTTGAGAAGACAAAGTCAATTATTATAATGAAATGTGCAAAGACCTGGAGTTAGAAAACCAAAAGGGATGAACACCCTTGGCATTTCTTAAGTTGAAAGAATTGAAGGAAAAATTCAAGCCTAGAGTTGAAATATTGAAAGATTCTATAGGTAAAATATTGACTGATGCAGGAAACATCAAAAGAAGAAGGAAAGAATACACAGAATCATTGTACCAAAAAGAATTGGTCAATTTTCATCCATTTCAGGAGGTGGCATATGATCAAGAACCAATAGTATTGAAGGAAAACGTCAAAGTTGCACTGAAGGAATTGGCAAAAAAACAAGCCTCCAGGAATTGATGGGATGTCCATTGAGATGTTTCAACAAATGAATGCTGCACTGTAGGCACTCACTTGGCTATGCCAAGAGATCTGGAAGACAGCTACCTCGCCAACTGACTGAAAAAGATCCATATTTGTACCCATTCCAAAGAAAGGTGACCCCATAGAATGGAAATTATCGAACAATATCATTAATATAATTGTTGTTGTTGTTATGTGCTGTCTAGTCCAACCCGACCCATAGTGACCTCTCCTCAGGTTTCTGAGGCTGTATCATTATGGAAGTGGATTGCCCAACATTCCTTCCAAGGAGTGGCTGATGGGTTTGAACAGCCAGCCTTCTGGTTAGCAGTCAAGTGCCTTAGGCACTATGCTACCAGAGCTCCCATATGCAAGTAAAGTCTTGCTGAAGATAACTCAAAAACAGTTGTAGCAATATATTGACAGAGAACTTCCAGAAATGCAAGCTGGATTCAGAAGGAGTTGTGCAATGAGAGATATCATTGCTGATGTCAGATTGATCTTAGGTAAAAGCAAAGAAAACCAGAAAGATGTTTACTTGTGTTTTATTGACTATGTAAAAGCATTTGACTGTGTGGATCCTAACAAATTATGGATAACATTAAGAATAATGGGAATTCCAGAACACTTAATTGTGCTCATGAGGAACCTGTACATAGACAAGGAGGTTGCTGTTGGAACAGAACAAAGGGATACTGCATGGTTTAAGATCAGGAAGGGAGTGTGTCAGTGTTGTATCCTTTCACCATACTTATTCAATCGGTATGTTGAGCAAATAATCTGAGAAGTTGGACTATATGAGGAAGAACACAATATCAGGATTGGAGGAAGAGTCATTAACAACCTGTGATATGCAGACAACAGAACCTTGTTTGCTGAAAGTGAAGATGACTTGAAGCACTTACTAATGAAGATACAAGACTACAGTCTGCAATATGGATTACACCTCAACAAAAAGAAAAAGAAAATCCTCACAACTGGACCAATAAGCAGCATCATGGTACATGGAGAGAAGATTGAAGTTGTCAAAGATTTCATATTTCTTAGTTCCACAATCAACATCAATGGAAGCTTCAGTCAGGAAATCAGATGACATATTGCACTGGGCAAAGCTGCTGTGAAGGACCTTTTCAAGTGCTGAAGAGCAAAGATTTCCCTTTGGAAACTAAGGCACATCTAACCTAAGCCATTGTGTTTTCAGTCACCTCATATGCATGTGAAAGCTGGACAATGAATAAGTCAGACTGAAGAAGAGTTGATGTCTTTGAATTGTGTTGGTGAGGCATGCTGAAAATAACATATACTTCCCAAAAAACAAACAAATCTGTCCTGGAAGAAGTACAGCCAGAATGCTCCTTGGAAGCGAGAATGGCCAGACTTCTTCTCACCTATATGTTGTTAGAAAGGACCATTCCCTCGGGAAGGATATCATGCTTGGTAAAATGGAGGGTAAGTGAAAAAGGGAAAGGCCCTCAAAGAGTTGGATTGACACAGTTGCTGTCACGATGGGCTCAGGTATAGCAAGGATTGTGAGACTGGCACAGGACTGGGCAGTGTTTCGTTTTGTTATACATAGGGTCATGATAAGTCGGAGCCAACTCAACAGCACCTAAGAACAACAACAACAACAACAACACCATTAGCTGAAATTGACTTGATAACAATATTTTTTGAGTTTTTTAACATGTTTTGCAGGAGCACTGGGAGCACAGTGGTTATGCAGTTGGATGTCAAAAGGACAGCGGTTAAAACCCATCTGCAGCTCTGCAGGAGAAAGATGTGGACTTCTACTTCAATATAGCTTTATAAATCCTATGGAACAATTCTACTCTGCCTAATAGGATTAAGAATCCATTCAAGGGGAACAAGTTTGATTTGGTCTGCTTTTTAATGTGTTTTATACCTATTATCTCCAGTCTTTCTCCAGTCTTTCTTATAACCCTAAAAGGAAGATAGTTTATGTCTGTTTTATAGATGTGGAAACCCAGGTTCAGGTACATTAAGAAGCTTACTTAAAGACCCTCAATGTTGTTGTTGTTACGTGCCGTCGAGTCAGACTCAACTCATAGCAACCCCTCCTTGGGTTTCTGAGGCGGTATCACTACGGAAGTAGATTGCCCCATCTTCCTTCTGAGGAGTGGCTGGTGGGTTTGAACCGCCAGCCTTCTGGTTAACAGTCAAGTGCCTTAGGCACTATACTTCTTGTTGTTGTTGTTATGTGCCATCGAGTCGGCCCTGACTCATAGCGACCCCTCCTTGGGTTTCCGAGGCAGCATCACTATGGAAGTAGGATTACCCAACCTTCCTTCCCAGGAGTGGCTGGTGGGTTTGAACTGCCAGCCGTCTCGTTAGTAGGCAAGTGTCTTAGCCACTATGCTACCAGAGCTCCCAGGCACTATACTACCGGAGTAGTAATCAAGAAAGTCATTTTTCTAGAAGCAGGAAAGGACTACTAGAGAGAACATCTTAGATCTGAAGTGAGACTGATGGCCATTCCATTCCATCTACCTGCCCCTGTGTAGAGGAAAGGAAAATGTTATCAAACTAAGAATTTTGAAGAGTTTGAAAAATTTGAGATGGGAGGACAGAGTTTGCTTTTGGAGGTTTGTAGCCTCTTGGTATTTCTCTCACAAATTGTTGGATTATAAGCTTTGGGGCTTCTGGGAATTGTGTTGTGAGGTCCTTGCACACCTTCGAGCTGAGACGAGTCCTTAGTACTTTACTTTGTTTGTTTAGGGCTGTGGAAACTTCTGGTAAGACAATCCTGCTTGGTTTTCCAGAGCAATACTGGAAAAGGGGCAAGCCAAGATACTTGGAATACTTTCTATTCAAGACAAAGAAAGAATGGTTGCTGCTCAGTTCACCAGGTAGAAAATACCAGTTAGGACATATAATTTGTCTGGAAAAGAGCATTTTATTTTTATGACCTCATCCTTATGTTTTAAAGTTTTTAAAAGTAAAGATGTCACTTTGATAACAGAGGAGCAGCTGAGCCAAGCAATGACTTTTTCAGTCACCTCATAGAATGCGAAAGTTGGATACTGAGAAGAGAAAGATAGAAGAATTGATGCATTCAAATTGTGGTGTTGTTAAAGAACATTGAATATACCACGGCCTGCCAACCAAATCATTATTAGAAAGAATATAACCAGAGCGATCCTTAGAAACATAAAAGCAAAGATGGTGAAATTTTGAGTTGTTTACTTTGGGCAAACCATCAGGAAAGGTCAATCGCTACAAAAAGGATATCATATTTGGTAAAGTAGAGCATCAATTAAAAGAGAACTTCTCTATGAGATACATTTACACAATAGCCCCAACAATGCACTCAAACATACAGATGATTATGAAGATGGTGCAGGATTGAGCAACATTCTGTTATGTTATACATAGGGTCAACTCTATGGCAAACAAGAACGACAACTTTTTCTGTACCTATAAAAACAGAGATGTGAGATGGAATTCATGCAGTGAATGTTTTGGTTCTCTAGTGCTGCTGTAACAGAAATACCACAAAAATATGGCTTAACAAACAGGGGTTTATTCTCTTACAGTTTAGTAAACTAGAAGTTCAAACTCAGAGTGCTCCTTCTAGGGGGTGGGTGAAAGCCCCTTGTCCTTAGGCTTCAGCTCTGCTTCCTGTTCCAGGCCTACTAAAGCTGAAGGTTTTTCTGACTCATGCTGCTGCTGGCTACTGAAGCTGATGAACTCACGAGCGACAAGTAAAATGGCACAGTCTCAAGATTAGTAAATAACACAGCAGGTCACTAGTTCAAGTCCAGAAACAGTCCCAAGATAGGCAGGTAATGTGGCAGACCACTGATGATTCAGCCAAATGCAGGATCCGAATATGTGAAGAAGCTAGAGACCTTTCTCAAGGCATCTCTTTATACACTGGAAGCAGGCCACATCCTGAAAGCAACTAATTAGCTGCTCACAGCAGATTCCACCATGGAGTTGATTATACCACATTCAATCTCGTTACGAGAAATAACTGCATCTAGCTGCCCAGCCACTCAAAACTACAGCCCAGCCAAGTTGACAACAACCTTTCCTACAACAGGGAGGAACCCCAGAAATGGCTACATTTATTTTGAACTGTATGTTATAAAAATAAAAAGTTCAAAAAAGATATTCAATTATAAAAATTCAGACAACTTTGATTCATATGCACTCCTATAGTGTAACCAACTTTTTAATATAGTTGTTAGTTTTTTGGCAATAAATAGACATGATATTCATTTGGTAGCTGATCTATGCTTGATAGATACATTTTTTTTAAAGCAGGAATGTTTACATCATTACAAAAATAATACATGCACACAAGAAGAAACAAAAATCACCCCAAATTTTACCATCCAGAGGTAACTATTGCTCCTTTCAGTGTATATCTTTGTCTTTCATCTGACCATTACTCATTGGGTATTTACTATATACCAGGCTTTGTTCCAGGCACTGGGGAAATGACAGTGACTCAAGGAGACCGACATTCTTGCCCTTGTGGAACTTAGGCTTCAGCTGAGGTAGAGGGCACAACTCAGAAAATATATAAACTAAACAAGTAAATTACATAGTATCTTAGATATTAAAAAAAATGCTACAAAAGAATACAACAAAGGAAAGGCTAGGAAAGACATATAGAAGGTGTTCTATTTTAAATAGAATATTTAGGGAAGCCTCCTACTTTTGAAATTTGAATAAAGACCTGAAGAAGGTGAGAAAGTGAGCCACATGGACGTTTCAGAGTACAGATTCTTGGCAAAAGGACCAGCAAATGAAGGCCCTGATGTTGACAGCAAGTGGAGCTGGAGCTGAGTGATCGAGGGAGGGTTGGAGGGAAGTGGTCATAATGATAAGAACTGACCAGATCAAGTGGGCCTTGTACACTATTGGGAAGGCCTGGCTTTTATTTGGAATAAGATGAGAGTTGCTGGAGGGTTGTGAGCTGAAGAGTGATATGTTCTGGCTTATGTTTTAATATGATCACTCTGGTTACTGTGCTGAGAATAAAGTACAAGTGGGGAGAGTGAGAGCAGGAGATTTTAAGCTATTTTAATAATGCAGATGAGCTATAATGTTGGCTTGGACCATCGTGATAGCAGTGGAGGTGGTGAGAAGTGGTCATATTCTGGACACATTGTGATATTAGGACAGCCACCATTTGGCAATGGATTGAACAAGGCTTATAAAAACTAGTTTGGTGCCAAGCATGACTCTAAGGTTTCTTGGCTTGAGTATATGGAAATATAGAGTTGGCATTCATCAAGATGAGACAGACTCTGGGGGAGGGATTAAAAAAGGTAGTATGTGGTCCAGGAACTCAGGAGGTTGGTTTTAGACATTTTAAGTTTGAGGCATTTTCTATCCAAGTAGAAATTTGGATTGATGAGTGTAATTCAGGAAGAGGTCTGGGCTAAAGATATTCATTTTGTAGTTGTTAAATATGATACGCAAGTCTGTGAAGGTGATTGAGTTAATCAAGGGAGGTGGTATAGAGGGGATAGTGAATTCTTAATTCTTAAGCACTCCAATAGAAAGAGAGCAGAGGAATGAGAGAAATTTCTTTATCTATAAATATTTTTGGGAGCTCTGGTGGCGTAGTACCTAAGGCATTTGACTGTTAACCAGAAGACTGGTGGTTTGAACTCACCAGTCACTTCTTGGAAGGAAGATTGGGGGATCTACCTATTTTCCTAGGGATACTGCATTGGAAACTCAAGGAGGGGTTTCTATGAGTCAGATCTGACTCAACAGCAGTGAGTTTGGTTTGAGTTTGGGATAAATATTTTTATGTAATCATCTCTAATATGATGTTACAACTTGCTCTGCTTCACTTAGCAATTATAACATTCACTTCTCCCCATTTTATTATATATTCTACAATATTATTTTTAATGGCTCTAATGGATGTATCTTAACATATGCAATCAGTCCCCAGTGACAGATTTTTGAATTGCTCATAATCTTCATGTATTATTAAATTTTCAACAAATACCTCTATACATACATATTGGAATATATCTTCATTTGTTTAGGATGAATTTCCAGAAGTATAATTGTTGGATTTTTTGTTACATTGTGTCAAATTTATCTTCAGAAAAGTTATAACTTCTTTATACCTGCCTCAAACTAGGTTCTATCAATTTCTGTAATGTTTGCCAGTTTGATACATGAAAATTACTGGTGAATATAAATTTTTATTATTTTATTTCATTTTTTTTATGACTAGCAATGAAGATGAACATCTCTTCAAGTTTATTGGTAATTTGTAGAAGATGATTTCTTTTGCCACTTCACTATGGCCCAGTCGTAAGTTGAGGTTATCACTGAATGGTTTCTGCCCCTCCTCTCCTCTGTCAGGGCAGTCCAGCTTAGAGTTGGCTCTCATTGCTGTAACAGGATAAGATTCAATGACTGTCTTCAACTTTGTGTCTCAAGTGAATATGGTCAGTCTTGGAGAGGCTTCTCCTTGGAAGTTTGTTGTTTATCCCTGCCACCTGAGGAGTGTATTAAAGAATGAGATGAGTTCTATGCTAATTCTGCTTCAAACCTACATTGAGAAGATCAAGAAGATAAAATCTTTAAGTTAGTCTCAAAGTAAAGTCAGCAGAAATATGTTGCAATTCTTGTACTTGTTCTTTTTTCCCCATTTAAAAAATTCTCCATGTGATGATTGTCCTATAGTTACCTGCTGGAGTTCATTTCAGGAAAAGTTAATACCATTATTTTTATATATTGGAAAAACAAACCATATTTGGAGCTTGGCAATTAATTTCAACTATTTTTCCCCTAAATGTCTCAGGCTTTGGCAAAGCCAAATATACTCTGTGACAAACCTCTCCTTCTTTATTTTCTAAACAATGTGTATTTTAAAAGAAACCTAATCTGTCTGAGTCTGGTTCATTTACCCTTAAATCATCAAATGCAGAAGACATGTTCGATATTCAAAAGAATTTGGGGGCTTTCCCCTTTTTTTCAGAAACAGAAATTCTCATTTTTTTTACTATAAATGGAATTGACCATCAAGAGGATAAAATTCAATCTGTAAATTTCAAACACATGAGCTAAGAAAGCAATTATTGTGACATTTTCCCTTTTCTGGTTTTTGATTTTACTAATTCCCAATTTTTCTATAAAAAATAAATTTTATAGAAGAGATAATGATCCACTATGTCCCAAGTTACGGGGAGTAACTCAGAATTGAAAGAAAAAGCCATTTGTTTTTTCAAGAAGCTTCTAAAATAATTTTGGTGAAATTATATTCTTAATAGAACTTCCAAGGGGCCCATTTGAAAACACTGACTGATGTTTTTCTTTATTACACTCAGACAATCTTTAAATAATCTAGCTTTTGTGATGTGTCCTCAAATAAGTCTTATGAATAAGCATATTTTCTTAAATTTTATTGCTTCAAGCCATTGAAAAGTTTAGTAAACATTAGAATTCTTAATAGCTTGAAAAGCTTTAATTTAATTATCACTTCATTATTTGACTATGGTATTGCTCTTTCTGTATAACTTTATGCTTGAACAGTTGTTAAATGAAAAAAATTCAACTTATGTATCAAAAGAAAAAAGGGAAATTACCAAAGGAAGGTGGAGGAAGTACAGCACAAGAAGAAAACTAAAAAGCAAAAAGAAGGACCTACAAATGAGGTAAAAACAAAACCACAGCTGTTCTTGACAAAAATCTAGTCATAGTGACTCTGTCCATGTGTATTGAGGTAACATCTATAATAACCGTGTTGTTCTTGTTGCCGGGTGCCATCGAGTTGATTCTGATTCCCAGTGACCCCATGTGAGAGAGTAGAACAGACCTATAGGGTTTTCTTGTCAATAATCTTTACAGAAGTAGATCACCAGGTGTGAGAGTTGGAGCTGTGTGTCAACTTGGCTGGACCCCAGTTCTATGTGGTTGTTCCCATGATGGGATCAGATGACTGTGTTCTGAGTGGCCAATCTGCCCAAGGGGAGTTTC
>NW_006921797.1:3780873-3782471 GCF_000298275.1 Orycteropus afer afer | reverse complement strand
GAGGAAGTGGGAGGGGAGCTGTTGCATTGTGGTAAACTGTGGTCAATGACATGAGACAAAGTATATGTGAACTGCTGTATGGAAAGTGAATTTGCTCTGTCAATCTTCACCCAAATAAAAATAAATTGGAAAAAAAAAAAAAAGAAACCCAAAGTTAATGGAAACAATCAGTCCTAGCAACTGGTACACCTTCCAATCTGCAACCTGTACAACTATGAGACCACAAGAACTAGATGGTGCCCGGCTACCACTGTCATCCACTTGGTGAAGTAGAGGGTTAAGGAAAAAGAGGAAGACCTTCAATGAGATGGATTGACACAGCAGCTATAACAATGGGCTCAAGGAATGATTATGTGGATGGCACAAGTCTGTGCAGTGTTTTATTCTGTTGTACATAGCATCATAGCATCATTATGCATTGGAATTGACGTGACAGCACCTAATACTAACATTCTCATGAAAATACTCCATTCCCCGATAGCTCCAATTGTGAAATTTATCAAATATGTAAGAAAAATATGATGACAATCTTATACCAATTCTATCACAAAATGGAGATGTCAGAAGTTACCAATTTAATTCACAAGGTCAATATAACACTCATACTAACATAATAGGAGGACATTACTAAAAAAGTATAGATTAATGTCCCTTGTGAACATAAACACTAAAATTCTTAACAAAATATTAGCAAATCAAATTAAGCAATAAATATAAAAGATTTTTTGTTGTTTTATATCATGACTAAGAGGATTTATCTTAAAATGTAAGAATGATTTAACATTTAAAATTCACATAATGTAATTCTCCATGTTAACAGATTAAGGGAGAGAATGATGATTTTCTCAGTAAAAAGCATTGGCTGTTTTATATTTATGACTAGAAGGAAACAGAACAAAAAACATCTTGTCAAACTAGGAATTGTGGCAGTTCCATCTGAGTTGATTCCAACTCATGGTGATGCCATGTGTGCAGAGTAGAAATGCTCCATAGGGCTTTCAGCATGTCTCTGCATGGGTTCAAACCATCAAGCCAGCCTTTCAACTAGTGGTTGAATGCTTAACCATTTGCACCACCCAAAGACTACTAAACTAGGAACTAAACTAGGAATAGGAGGAAACTTTCTCAATCTGATTAAGATTGTTTACAAAAACCCTAAGGATAGGAACATATTAATGATGAAATACTAGATGCTATTATAAGATCAAGAACAGGGTTAGGGTATTCTCTCTCATCACTTTTAGTCAACCTTGTCCCAGAAGTCTTAGCCAGAGCAACAATGCAAGGAAAATAAGTAACAATCAAAAAACTGGAAAGGAAGAAGTGAAATGGTCATTATTGACACATGACATGATTGCATTTGTAAAAGTCTTATGGAATCTACACAGAAGTTACCATAACTAATAAGCAAGTTTAGCAATGTTAACGACAAGTGAAGACAAAAAAAAAAAAAAAATTGTATTTCTCTATATCAATTTAACAATATCCTTTATAATTGCATCAAAAAAAATCTACTTAGAAATAAATTAAATGAAAAATATACTAGACTTTGATATTGCAAATGACAAGGTATTGCTGAAAAAAGAATCCTATAAATA
>NW_006921797.1:3761153-3779028 GCF_000298275.1 Orycteropus afer afer | reverse complement strand
GACCCCTCCTTGGGTTTCCGAGGCAGTATCACTACGGAAGTAGATTGCCCAACCTTCTTTCTGAGGAGTGGCTGGTAGGTTTGAACCGCCAGCCTTCTGGTTAGCAGTCAAGTGCCTTAGGCACTATGCTACCAGAGCTCTTTCTAGGATGATGGAAAAGTTTTATTTTGTTAGGTATGTGGCATTTACATAGGAATATAAACTATTCAAACTCATCAAACTATACGTGCTATGTAAATTATGCAAAAACTCCTTTTAATTTGAATAGACATCACACTATATTTTAATATATATAAAAATAAATCTTTTTTTTTTTTTTTTAAGAACATGGAGTTAAAAAATGCATAGTCTGACATCTAGATGTTTTATAGGTATTCTAAGCTGTGTGTTCAGGTTTTAATGAAGCTGAGCATGTAGTATTGTAGTTGTAAATACATGTTGATTGATAAGGAATTTTTTAAAAGTCATCTAAGCATATTTTTTTGTTGTTGTTGTTATGTGCTGTGGAGTTGGACATGACTCATAGCGACCCCTCCTTGGATTTCCTAGGGGGTATCACTACGGAAGTAGATTGCCCAACCTTCTTCCGAGGAGTAGGTGGTGGGTTTGAACCGCCAGCCTTCTGGTTAGCAGTCAAGTGCCTTAAGCACTATGCTACCAGAGCTCCCTAAGTATATTTCATGTACTTAGAATCTTATTAGAAATGTGGGTTAGTGGGAGATTCAAAGTACACAGTATAATTTTGTAACCATGCTGAAGGTCAAAACAAAACAAAAAAAAACAACTTTAAAGGGGGAGCTAATTTTCCTTTTGCTTTGGTAATTTTTATTTTTCACACTTTCTTAAACTTAGATAGATAACTCATCGGCAAACACACAGAGCAGACAAAGGAGTCAGATTCATTTTGCACTAGCCACATATTTCCATTTAAAATGTCCACATTAGGAGATGATGTGGTTGGGAGCATCATGCATGCAGTGATTTTGCAAAGGCTTCCTTTGTCTCATTCCAACTCCATGGCAACTAGAGCAGTGGATGATTAGCTGGGCACCATTCAATGTCATAAACACTTGTTGGCTTTCTATCATGATAAAGAGACAAGGCTAGGTGCTACGAGGGCTGCAGCTGTGTTGCTCCTTGCAATCCTGTATCTCGTGTGGGAGACCCTCATGACTGTGGGCACAGTTAAGGCTATGAGAAGCCATAGTGCAGAGCTACAAGTGCAAGTACACACCCCCAGAGGAGTACTATTGGCAAGGGGAAGCTGACTTCCTGATACAAAGATGAAGAAAGGAAGCCAAATTTATTGTTCCTACTATGCAGATTTTATCCACCCACACAATATAGTTGACTGCTCAATACAACAATATGAGGAATGTGCATTTATTTTATACTTTTAATTTGAAAAATTATTCAAGCACAACCAAATGTTAAAATCATATTGGAGAACATGCAATGAGAAATAACTCCTTATCGTACCTCAGAATCTGTTTCTAATCTCAAAAGCAACCAGTGTAAATGGTTTCTTATTTTATTTCTGGCAACTTTCTGTTTAAATATGTGTGTACTTATTTTCTATTTAACTGTGTACCTCTTTTGTTTTCACACAAATGGGAACACACTAAATACACAACTCTGGACCTGACACTTTTCACTTAACAACATATCGTCAGATGTTTGTCCAACACAGTAAATACAGATGACTTCCCTCCCTTTCTTCCTTCCTTCCTTCATCCCTCCCTCCTCCCTCCCTTCTTTCTTTCTTTCCACTCTCCCTCACCACCACCAAATAAATGACTGGCAAATGGAGGTCACAATAACCATTTTGTTGCAAATAGAGGCCAGACTAAAGCTCAGGTTGCATATGGCTAGTCAAGTGGACTTACTATTACTGAACCCTCATATGAAGAATTTATGAATGTGGTGATCTGGAGCAGTTCTCAAAACAAAAGGATAAGGCTGAGGCAAGGATTTTCTGTTATTCTTCCCAAATCTTCCAATAAGGTGCTACCCCCACCCACATTTCCCAGGGTTGAAGTGGGTAAGGGCAGGAAAGAGGCCATCAGGATGCTTAAAATATCCTTTCCCAGAGAAAGGAGAGTGGGGAAAATGTACTTGTTTCTGATAGCATGTACAAAGCATCCTTAATTTAACTGGTCCTCTGTAGATAGACAGTCATGTTACTTCAATCCTTGCTATTTAACATGTGTTTTTGTTATTCCTTTTTTGTATAAGAGAAAATTTAGACTCCAGAAGGTTAAGAGTGCAAGGTTACATAGCTAATGAGAGGCAGAGCCAGAATTCTGACTCATGTCTGACTTCAAGTCCAGGGTTCTTTTTTCATTTTCCACATTCCTTACTTCTCACATAGTTACTAACATTTGTATGGAAATTCCTTAACAGTCTATGATATAATTTTAGTTCAGTTCTTTTATTTGTTCCTCACAATTCCCACGTGAAGATATATTTTCTCCATTTTATAGAGAAGTAAACTAATGTTCAGAGAGGTTGTTACTTCTTTAATGATGACATCTAAGATTCAACCCCCACTTTTCTCACTTCCAACTCTTCCATATCACACAAAATCAGGCAGGGAAATATAGAGTCCAGATCAGGAAGAGAGAGTAATGTACCAAAAGCATCTCAGTGGGAAATTGCAGTGCTTTTCCAAGAGTGACAAGGATCTTGCTCTCAATGAAGAGCAGATTATATTCTTCTCTGGTATGCATGTGTGGTCTGTGATCAGAAATTCCTGAGAAATCCTTAAAGTATGAATTCCTAGGCATCACCTAGACTTACTCACTATAATGGAATGAAACCAGAAATCTGAATGTTAACAAGATACATATTGTTGTTGTTGTTGTTGTTAGGTGCTGTTGAGTACAGCAGAACAAAACTCTGCCCAGCCATGACCCATCCTCACAATCCTTGCTATATCTGAGCCCATCGTTGCAGCCTCTCTATCAATCTATCTCACTGAGCGTCTTCTCCTTCTTCACTGACCATCCACTTTACAAAGCATGATATCCTTCGCTAGGGAATGGCCCTTCTGACAACGTGACCAAAGTAGGTGAGATGAAGTCTGGCTATTCTTGCTTCCAAGTAGCATTCCAGCTGCATTTCTTACAGGACAGGTTTGTTTGTTCTTCTGGCAGTCCATGATACTTTCAGGATTCTTTTGATCAACACCACACTCAAAAGCATCGATTCTTCGCCAGTCTTCCTTATTCATTGTCCAGCTTTCACATGCATAGGAAGCTACTTAAAATACCATGGCTTGGCTTAGTCTTCAAAGGACATCCTTGCTCTTCAGCACTTTAAAGAGGTCTTTTGCAGCAGATTTGCCCAGTCATTGTCTGATTTCATGACTGCTGCTTCCATTAATGTTGACCGTGGATTCAGGTCAATCTTTTCTCCATTTATTGTGATGGTGCTCATTGGTCCAGTTGTGAGGATTTTCGTTTCCTTTATATTGAGGTGTAATACATACTGAAGACTATAGTCTTTAAACTTTATCAGTAAGTGCTTCAAGTCATCTTCATTTTCAGCCAGCAAAATTGTGTCGTCTACATATCACAGGTTGTTAATGAGTCTTCCTCCAATCCTGATGCCATGTTCTTCTTTATATATTCCAACGTCTTGGATTATTTGCTCAGCATGCAGACTGAATAAGTGTGGTGAAAGGATACAACCCTGGCATATATCCTTCCTGATTTTATACTGTGCAATATTCCCTTGTTTTGTTCAAACGACAGCTTCTTGGTCTATGTTCAGGTTCCTCATGAACACAATTAAGTGTTATGGAATTGCCATTCTTCTCAATGTTATTCATAATTTGTTATAATACACACAGTCAAATGCTTTTTCATACTCAATAAAACATAAGTAAACATCTTTCTTGTATTCTTTGCTTTGAGCCAACATCCAGTCCATCTGACATCAGCACTGATATCTGTTGTTCCACATCCTCTTCTGAATCCAGCTTGCATTTCTGGAAGTTTTCTGTCATTATATTGCTGCAACTATTTTTGAATTATCTTCAGGAAAATTTAACTTCCATGTGATATTAATGGTGCTATTCTTATTGTTTCCATATTCTGTTGGATCACCTTTCTTTGGAATGGGTACACATCTGGATCTCTTCCAGTCAGTTGGCCAGGTAGCTGTCTTCCAAATTTCTTGGCCTAGATCAGAAAGTGCCTTCAGCATGGCATCTGTTTGCTGAAACATCTCAATGGGTATTCCCCCAATTCCTGGAGGCTTGTTTTTTGCCAATTCCTTCAGTGCAGGTTCAATTTCTTCAGTATCATTGATTCTTGATCATCTTCTACCTCCTGAAATAGATGAACATTGACTAATTTTTTTTTATACAGGGACTCTATGTATTCCTTCCATCTTTTGATTCTTCCTTTATCATTCAATATTTTGCCTATACAATCTTTCAATAGTGCAACTCAAAGCTTCAAATTTTACTTTAGCTCTTTCAGCTTGAGAAATGTCACAGATGTTCTTCCCTTTTGGTTTCCTAACTCTAGATCTTTGCACATATCATTATAATAACTGATTTTGTCTTTTCGAGCTGCTCTTTTGAAATCTTCTGTTCAGCTGTTTTATCTTTTAATGTAAGCTGGTCCATGAATCAGGGGTGAGGAAACCCTACCTAGGGAAATTTTGAAAAATTACAGGTCTTTTTTTTTTTTGTTGTTGTTGGACATAGTGAATGATAAATGATCAGAAAATTTGTTTCTGGAGTCAGTGTGATGTTGTGAACAAAGAATGGATTTTGGACAAAGTTAAAAGTACATTCATCCCCCACCATCTGTCTGTCAGTTCGCCATACTGTGGCTTGCATTTTGCTATAATAATGGAAGTTATGGCTCTGATATTTCAAAGACCAGCATGATCCTTCATGGTGGGCAAGTTTCAGTGAAATTTCAAGATGAAGATAGACTAGGAAGAAAGGTCCAGTGATTTAGTTTCAAAAATAAACCAGTGAAAACCTAATGAAACCCAATAGAACACTGTCCAACATTTTTGCTTTGATCAAGTAATCAGGCTGGATCGATTGCTAGAGGAAGACATCGTATTTAGTAAAGTAGATATCCCAGAAGGGTGAAGGAGACCCTCCATGAGATAGATTGGCACAGTAACTGCAATAATGTGCTGGTGATTGTGAGGATAATTCAGGACTGGACAAAATTTCTTTCTGTTATACATAAGGTTACCATGAGTCAGGTCAACTTGATAGCAGCCACTAATAACAAAATCAACAGATTAACTGTTGGTTCCACCATTCTTTGGCTGGTGAACTTGGAGAAATTATGAACCTCACCAAATCTCAGCCAGCTCACCTACATGACAAGTCTGTTAGGATGATCAGATGAGGTGATATATGAAAATGCTTGCTCCTTAGAGTCTCCATCAAAGTTACTTTCTCTCTGTTTTCTACTTGTAATATCTTTCCAAGTTCAGTAACCTTCCTTAATTTCATCCATCCATGACTTTTCTGGAAGGCTGCCCTTGGTTTCGTCTATCTTTTCATTGCTCTTGTGCAAAGTCCCTGCTGTAAGAAAGAGCACAAATGTCCAACAGGATAGGGCTTGCTTTAATCAGGTTGCTACATGAGCTTGTTACTCTACTTGTTCTATAGGATCCAAGGAATGAGATGAGCAAAGCACAATCTCTGACTATGTGCACATTGATTCATTAACAAATGTTACACTGAAATGGGTTTCAATGAAATGGAATTTTATTTGTATTCCCTAAATGTCTCTAGTCCATTAGATGCACATTCAGTGTAAGACTTAGGAGCTCTGGTAGCATAGTGCCTAAGGCACTTGACTGCTAACCAGAAGCCTGGCGGTTCAAACCCACCAACCACTCCTCCAAAGGAAGATAGGGCAATCTACTTCCATAATGATACTGCCTCGGAAAGTCAAGGAAGGGTTGCTATGAGTCAGCTCCGACTCGATGGCACATAACAACAACAAAATGTCTCAGGATGAGCTGGGACTGCTGTAGGCAAACATTTGAGGTAGGCCTTTCTTGTTTTCCTCTGTTATCTTCTTTCTTTCTCTGTCTTCTCCTCTACTCTGTGGCCCACAGCATCCACCCTAGTAGCACTCCAGATGGACATCTTTTCCTCGTTCTTGCCCTAGCTTCTAACCTGATACCTCCTGTGTTTCCTAACTTCAGAGTCCTCCTCTAAGGAAGGTGATTTGATTAAAATCAGCTCTTACAAGGATGTTCAGTGGTTATGCTAACTATCCTGAATTACATCTATTTTTTGAATGGAGGCATTTCCATGGTTAAAATAAAATGAAAAAAAAAAAGGTACAAGTTTTATATATCCAAGCAGTTTTAGGATGGTATCAGGGAGAGGCAGAAAAACAAGGTATAAGAATAGAATACACATATTTTATATAAACAGTAGAAGAAAGATGCTTTAAATCACAATTTTCCTAGGTATATACTCATGGAACCTATTGATGTAATATTGTACTTTGTTTTGCAAACCTCGATGTGCAATGATCTGAATTTTTATTGTATTGAAAAAACAATTCACTCTTCTTGAACAATCAATTTAAAAGAAAAATACACTTATAAAACATAGATTTTTTTTTCTTGTAACAAAAGTCATACACGTTTGTAGTTGAACATTTAGAAAATGCAAAGACAAGAAAAATAAAAAGTACAGCACTGAGAGATAATCACTGGTCACATTTTGATGTATTATCTACACTTTCTTTTCTAGTCTTACATTAAAATTCAAATTCACTCAACTCAAATTGCCATTAAGCCAATTCTGACTCCTAGCAACCCTCTTTGGGTTTGCAAGACAGTAAATCTTTACTTAAGTAGATTTCCCAGTCTTCCTTCCTTGGAGTGGCTGGTGGGCTTGAACCACCAAACTTCTGCTTAGCAGTCAAATGCCTTAGGCACTACACCACCAGAGCTCCTAAGTCTTACACTGAATGTGCATCTAGTGAACCATATGTACAGTAAAGTTTGAGCAGCATTGGTGTACCTGTATTTTTACACAAGGGAAAAAAAAGGATGTACATTATGATAATATCTTTGACTCCCTAATGTTAAAAAAAAGTCTTACATTGGGAAGTCAAAAATACTATCATAATGTACATCCTTTTGTTTCCCCTTGTATAAAAATATGG
This sequence comes from Orycteropus afer afer, assembly GCF_000298275.1. NCBI lineage: Eukaryota > Metazoa > Chordata > Mammalia > Tubulidentata > Orycteropodidae > Orycteropus > Orycteropus afer. The sequence continues at coordinate 3,771,856 of NW_006921797.1, read as the reverse complement.
TGTACACCAACGCTGCTCAAACTTTAATGCTCACGTGATTTGCAAGATGCACATTCAGTGGACCTTAATGAAATGCAGCTTCTGATTCAATAAAGCTGACTGTAGTCTGAGATTCTCCAAGTCCAGCAAGCTCCTGGGCAATGCCCATGCTGCCAATGTAGGGAACACACTTTGAGGACCAGGTGTGTATGTCATTCCACGCTATTATCGATTCCTTGACAACACATTTTTAATCGCTGCACAGTATTCCAATATACAGTGTTTCAACAAGGCCCTTTTGTTTACCAATTTGTTTTCTTCCTTTGTTTGTGCTATTATAAAGAACATCATGGTGAACTTTCATGGAGGGAAATATTTGCATATGTCCATTAAGTTTTCTTCAGTTAGTTTCTTGAAATGGAATGCTATGGTCGAACATTATTGAGAATGTTAAGGTTTTTAAATACATAACTGCCAGTTAGTTCTTTGGGAAGAAAATAAGCACTTTTAAAAGGTACATCTTAACTAATTAGTGAAGGTGCCATTTCTTTTGGCTCATCCCCTTATTTTCTAGGGAGAAGTCATTCCTATATCCATGATAATCCCACTGCTTCTTCCTGTAGTATTTTCAGCATCCTATTACTGGTGTTTACATAAGAATGTCTGCTCTGAGCTGGCCAGTGTATTAACCTCAGTGCTCAGCACAGTACTAGACACTCAACAAAGACAGAAGAGTGAATAGATAAATGAAAACATATGTCTTTCAATGCATATACATTTCTTTTTGAGTGCTCTAGTGGGGATAGTGTCACTTTCTTCTCTAACTCATCAAACACTTTAACCACTAAGTAAAACCTAAGCATGAAACATTTTTGGCTACTTATTATGGAAAATCAAAAACAACTGTCTGTAGTGTTAAATGAGTCCTTTTATAAAATAGCCCATAGCCCAAAGCTATGAGCCAACATTTCTGGGCTGCTTTTATTGTGCTCTCAGCTTTAGTTAACAGCACACAATTCATATGCTATTTTGAAAATCTATCTTTTATGGATCCTGTCTTTATTTACAATTTTTACATTTTGTTCATCAAGAATCTTTTCATTATTTTTTATTTGTTTAAAATATAGTGAATTAAATATTCCTTATCTTGAATATTGAGTTTATTTGCTCTTCCTTCAATTTTGTGGCTGAGGTGAGTGTTTCATCCTAGATACAACCCTCAAAGTTAAATGTTATTTTTTAAGACATTCAGAAAAGTCTAAGTGAAGTTTATAATAAATTTTGTACATTTTCAGTAATATCAGTTGATAAGATAATATTTTCTTTATCCATGGCTTGCTGTATATTTATTTAATTATTTTTTCCTTTAGGTGTTAACAGCTAATCAAACTGCTGTTGAAGTCACTGTACTTGTGGGCGTGGCATGGATTGGTGCTTGCTTTCCATAGACAACAAAAGGCAACATTCAGAGTAAGACAGCCATGCACGTCATAGCTTAGCTTTATGGGTTTAGAATTCTTCCTTCTTCAAATTACTAATCCAAGAAGTATATTTTGATTCCTGCTGTCCGATAGGAACTGATAGGTAAGTACTCTATATGAAAATGTGATATTTGCCTTCAAGTTGTTACCAATTTGAGAGTGGAGGCAATCAGTTTCACTAAGATAGAATTAAACCCATTGTTCAATGTGAGCATAGAGTAAAGGCAGAGACAGTAGGAAAACATGGAAAGTGCAGGGAAGGTAGACCACAGGGGGAGCTATGCCTAAATTGTCTCTACCATAAGGCATGGATAGTGTGCATATGTTAGCTTCACACCACATGCACACACGTACACATACACACATATCTCCTTCAATATTTAGTCCATAGCCATTTTCATGGGAGGACTTAGATGCTTTGGCCAATGTTCATTTGATCCATGTTAAGTTTTACAAAACAAAATATGCTGTGTATTTGTGTGAGCAGGAAGTAATGTGTATTGAAGCCCATATGGCATTAGACGTAGGTTGAGAATCACCATGTCTGCTGAATTATGTTATCACTGACTTAGGAGTTATCATTGATGAGCAGCAGCTGTTGCCAGGAATAGTAAATTGCATCCTACATTTTTATAGGAAATGGTATTATGGCTTTTCTCGAAGAACTCATTTTTAATGTAAGGCACAATTCATCACTCACACTATATATAGGAAAGGTATATATTTATTTATATTATTCATCTTGGGCAATATAAATTTGATTTCAAAACATTTATTGACTGTTCACTATGTGCAAATGAATAAGCCCAAATCTCTATCTTCCAGGAACTTAAGATCTATTTGGAAAAAGTTGATGTCTGAAAGGATTAAAATTCAAAGCTCAATGGCCCATGTGCTGAATGTAGGTCCAAGCCCCAGGGTGAGTATGAATGGGAGGAGGAATAAGTTCTTCTGATGGTAGGGAGACAAGAAGACTGTGCAGAGGAGGGAGCATTTGCGTTGGGCATTGATAGCTGTGCAAGGTTTTCATTTTATTTTGTTTGAGGTGATGAAATAGGGAAAGATATTTGATATTAAGGAAACAACATGGACACAGGGATCATGAACATAAATGCTAGTTTGGGGAAATGGGAAGTAATGAGGTGTTGCTGTTGATCAGTGGTTCTCAATTGTGGCTGTATATTGGAATCATCTGGGGAGCTTTAAAAGCTAATAGTGCTGAGTTTCAGCCCCAAAAATCCTTATTTAATTGGGCTTTGGTATGCTCTATACATTGATATTTCGAAAGGTTCCCAAATTATTTAATGTGCAGCCAAGGTTGAGCACCTTTGCTGTTGTTGTTGTTGTTATGTGCCGTTGCTGTACAGTAATGTATTTAGCATGGTGCTGTAGAAGGTGAGGCATGAGAAAGTGAAAATAAAATTTTCTTGGGCTAAAATACACTGGTGCTGAAATTTTTACAAAGAAGCACAAAGAAATGAAAGGAATATAACTATTAAGTCCACATGAAGAAAGTGAAGTGTCAGGGAATTTAATTCACATTTATAAATGGCACAATGAGATTGCTATGCTTCTAAACTCACAAAGGAGGTTTGGGAATATGGTAACATGACCAAGTCCCTAGAACTCACCACCAGAAAGGATAGGATTTGAGATTAAGGAGACAAAAATTTGATAAACTTTAAATTGAAAGGTGAATCACCATTTCACTTCTAATGGCTGTCTTCAGCTTGTTCTCTGAATGTACAGAAACCTCACCAAAAGCAACTCCTTGTTTTCCTTCTTTCCACCAACTATCAAATATGTATATGGTACAGGGCAGACACAAAAGGAGGGAAGTGACAGAGATAGGTGAAGAGAAAGGGTACAGCCACTGTGATTATCATTTCTTTCTCACCATCAGTCTTTCTGGCTCAATACTTCCTTGCTTCTTGGATGATTCTTACAAGTCCTGCCAATTAGGCCTCCACAATGGTGCTTGCTTTCTATTGGATGATGGCCTGCTTACGGATTTACCCTCTCAAGACCATAGTACTGGGGGATACCAGACTCAATTGGCACAGCAAAATACATAAAGCCTTGTTCCTCATCCTACATTGGTGAATAGTGACCAGGATCTTAAATGCTTTCAAGCAGCCATCTAAGATGCAACTAGTGGTCTCCTATTTTTAGAAGTGAAGAAGAGTGCAAAAAAAACCCCAAGGGCATTTGGACATGATGGCCCTGGAGACCGGAAGAACTAGATGGTGCCTAGCTACCAATGTCGATCACTCAGGAAAGGATCAAATCTGGAGATCCTGGATAGAGTGGGAGGAAAAATATGGAACAAAATCCAAAGACTCAATAATGACCAGAATTACTGGTTGGATGGAGTCTAGTGAGACCTCTAATACTATGGTCCTGGGATACATTCTGGGCCTGGAATAAAGCTCGCTCCCAGGGGCTGCCTCTCAGCCCAACAGTAAACAAGATACGCATGTAGACCACTCAACCCAGTGTGACGCACCCACATACTCTATGGAAATGCATCCCTTGGAGCAATTGACCACGGGGGACCAAAGGGGCAACATTCACATGGGGGAAATGCAGGACAAACAGGAGTGCATAACTATGAGGGGCATGGGGCAGGGCTACTGGGCAGGGAAGGGAGGAGACTGGGTTATGGTTGGTCATGGTAAATGGGGAATGAAACTCAATGTGCACGTAATGTTGAATGCAAAACAAACTCTTATAATAAAATATCAAAATAAAAATCTGACAATTAAAAAAAAATGAAATCTCCTCATCTAAGAGTTAGATACGTAAAAGTGCTCACAGAAGAATCTTCGTTTCTTAAAAGCTATGCACTTCCAACTCAATGCCTCTCAACTTTTTGATCACTATATCATTTAAACATATTTTAAATCATTCAATCATACAATGCCTTTCTCCTTCCCTATCAGGGTTAAGTTTCATCAATTTTGAATGTGAGCTCTTTAAGGGTCTGGAGTGTCATCAATTTTTATTTCAGTGCCTAGCACAATGCCTGAGATACATATATTGTTGTTGATAGGTGTTATCAGGTCAGCTCTGACTAACAGCTCTGACTCACAGCAACCCTGTGTATAACAGAATTAAACCCTGCCTGGTCCTGCACCAGCTTCACAATACTTGCTACACCTGAGCCCATTGTTGCAGCCACTGTGCCAATCCATCTTCTTGAAGGAATTCCCCTTTTTTGCTGATTCCCCACTTTATCAAGCATGATATCCTTCTCCAGAGAATGGTCCCTTCTGACATGACCAAAGTAAGTGAAATGAAGTCTGGCCATTCCCACTTCCAAGAAGCGTTCCTGCTACACTTCTTCCAGGACAGATATGTTAGTTCTTCTGGCACTCCATAGTACTTTCAATATCCTTCGCCAACACAACTCAAAATCATCAACTCTTCGGTCTTCCTTACTTATTGTCCAGCTTTCACAGGCATATGATGTGATGGAAAATACCAGGGCTTGGATTAGGCACACCTTAGTTTTCAAAGAGACATTTTTCTCTTCAGTACTTTAAAGAGGTCATTTGCAGCAGATTTGCCAAGTGCAATATGTTGTCTGATTCCTTGACTGCTCCTTCAATTGGCGTTGATTGTTGAACAAGCAATATGAAATCTTTGACAATTTAAATCTTTTCTCCATTTATCATGATGCTGCTTATTGGTCCAGTTGTGAGGAATTTTGTTTTCTTTATGTTGAGGTGCAATCCATACTCCAGACTGTAGTCTTTAATCTTCATCAGTAAGTGCTTCAAGTCATCTTCACTTTCAGCAAGCAAGGTTGCTCCATCTGCAAATCTCAGGTTGTTGAGAAGAATTCCTCCAATCTTGATGCTGGGTTCTTCTTCATATATTCCAGCTTCTTGGATTATTTGTTCAGCACAAAGATTGAATAAATATGGTGAAAGGATGCAACTCTGATGCACTCCCTTCCTGATTTTAAACAATGCAGAGTTCCCTTGTTCTGTTTGAATGACAGCCTCCTAGTCTACGTACAGATTCCTCATGAGCACAATTAAGTGTTCTGGAATTCCCATTCATCTCAATGTTATCCTTAATTTGTTTTGATCTACACAATCAAATGCTTTTGCATAGTCAATAAAACACAAGTGAAAATCTTTCTGGTGTTCTTTGTTTGAGCCAAGATCCATCTGACATCAGCAATGATATCCCTCATTCCATGTGTTCTTCTGAATCTAGCTTGTATTTCTGGAAGTTCCCTATCAATATATTGCTGCAACCATTTTTGAATTATCTTCAGCAGAATTTTACTTGTGTGCAATATTAACGATATTCGATAATTTCCACATTCTGTTGGATCACCTTTCTTTGGAATGGGTAAAATATGGATCTTTTCCAGTCAGTTGGCCAGGTAGTTGGCTTCCATATTTCTTTGTAGACACGAGCAAGTGTCTCCAGTGTGGCATCGGTTTGTTGAAACATCTCAATGTGTACTCTGTCAGTCCTGGAGCCTTGTTTTCCACCAACTTCTTCAGTGAAGCTTTGACCTCTTCCTTCAATAGAATTGGTTCTTGATCATATGCTACCTCCTGAAATGGATGAACATTGACCAGTTTTTTTTGATACAGTGACTATTTATTCCATCTTCTTTCGATATTCCTTTCATCATTCAATATTTTGCCCATAGAATCTTTTAATATTGCAACTCAATATTTTAATTTTTCCTTCAGGTCTTTCAGCCTGAGAAATTCCAAGCGTGTTCTTTTCTTTTGGTGTTCTAACTCTAGATCTGTGCACATTTCATTACAATAATTGATTTTGTCTTCTTGAGCTGCTCTTCAAAATCTTCTGTTCAGCTCTTTTATCTGCTCATTTCTTCCATTTGCTTTAGCTACTCTCTGTTCAAAGGCAAGTTTCAGAGTCTCTTCTGACATTCATTTTGGTCTTTTCTTCCTTTCCTGTCTTTTTAATGATCTTTTAATTTCTTTATATATGATATTCTTGATGTCATCTCACAGTTCTTCTGGTTTTTGGTCCTCAGTGTTCAATGCATCAAATCTATTCTTTAGATGGTCTCTAAATTCAGGAGGGATATAATCAGTGTTATATTATAGCTCTCATGGACTTCTTTTAATTGCCTTCAGCTTCAACTTGAACTTGCATATTAACAGTTGATGGTCTGTTACAGTCAGCTCCTGGCCTTGTTTTGGCTGAAGATACTGAGATTCTCCATCACTGCTTTGCACAGATGTAGTCTATCTGATTTCTGTGTATTCCGTCTGGTGAAGTTCACATGCATAACCTCCATTTACAGTGTTGAAAAAAGGTATTTGCTATGAATAAGTCATTGGTCTTGTAAAATTCTATCATGCAATCTCCCATGTCATTTCTATCACCAAGACCATTTTTCCAACTACTGGTGATTTTTTGTTTCCAACTTTTGCATTTCAATCACCAATGAAAATCAATACCTCTTTATCACGTTTGGTCAATTTCAGACTGCAGAAGTTGGTAAAAATCTTCAATTTCCTCATCTTTGGCTTTGGTGGTTGGTGCATAAATTTGAATAATAGCAGATTAACTAGCCTTCCTTTTAGGCATATCGACATTATCCTTTCACTGACAGCATTATACTTCAGGATAGATCTTGAAGCATTCTTTGTAATGTAACTGCCATACCATTCCTCTTCAATTTGTCTTTCCTGGCATGGTAAATCATATGGTTTTCTGATATCTATATCGATACCTATCTTTATCTATATATGTATAACAAAGTTTCTCTGGTGGCATAGTGTCTAAGACATTTGACTGCTAACCAGAAGGCTGGTGGTTCAAACCCACCATGAAGTTTCTATTATTTTTTTTTTCCTTTTTATCCCTTCTACCCTGTCTTTTCAACATATGACCTTTGAGTACCACTTTGACACCTAGGTCCCACAGCCTTGTTGCCATAAATCTATGTTGTTGTTGTTATGTGCCATCGAGTCAGACCTGACTCATAGTGACCCCTCCTTGGGTTTCTGAGGCAGTATCACTACGGAAGTAGATTGCTAGATTGCCCAACCCCATAAATCTATAACCCATTAAAGTACCCACACTTTTAACATTTAATTTCTTTTATTTTGCATACTGCCACATTCCTTAGTCTTTTCCCACTTCATTCTGGCTCCCAAAAGAAAATAAATGTTCTGTTTATACTCATTTTGCTCTAAAGATAGACCTGAGCTCTAAGGAGTGAGCTGGCCCTTGTAGTAACTTTTTCAGCGTTTGCTCATTGATCTACCTGTGGAACACTTCATGATGGACCGTATTCAAGGGAGCCAACTTATTTCTACACATAAGGAAGTGGCATTTCCAATCACAGTATAATACTACATTAACCATATCATACAGGAAGAACAAACACATGTCTGTTTTCCTTTTCTGTTCTCACTTTTTCTCTTCAGGTACTACTTATTACCTCTTTTCTAAAGAGATTGAATCTACTTCCTAATTTATTCAGGCTCTTCTCTGTCCATTTCCTTCAATACATAAATCCCAGGTTAATTTTTCTTAAACATAGTTATGATAGTCATTTTCTTATCTAAAACTTTCAATGGCTCTTCATTTCCAACTCATATGTGTCCGTCTGACTTGGACATTCATAAGGACCTTCACACTGTGGCCCAAATTTCTCTTCCAGATTTATGTTCCACTAGCCTCTACTAAAAGGAGCTCTCCTTGTGTAATGGCTAATGTATTTAGCTACTAACCAAAAGTTCAGTGGTTCAAAGCCAACAGCTGCCCCATGGAACAAAGATGAGGGGGTTTGCTTCTGTAAAGATTTACAGCCTTTGAAACCCAGCAGGGGTCACTATGAGTCAGAATTGATTCTATGGTAGTGAGTGTGGTTTTTGGAGCCTCTACTAAGGAACCCTAGTGTGCAGCAGCTAAAGCTCTCAGCTACTAACCAAAAGGTCAGTGGTTTGAACACATTAGCCATTCCATGGGAGAAAGATGGCAGTTTGCTTCCATAAAGATTACAGCCTTGGAAACTCAACATGGCAGTTCTACTCTGTTCTATAGAAACTCTCTGTGTCAGAATTGGCTTAATGGCAGTGACTGGGTAAAGCTTATGCTACACAGCTAACCACTGAACAATGCAAATTTGAACTGCACAGGTCCACTTATATCCATATATTTTTTTTTTCAATATATGGTTTTGGAGAAATTCAAGAGCTAAGAAACCTCAAACCAGAGGAATTAACAGAAGATAAATTGGTGGAGATGAGTGTTTCCAAACCAATCCCAGATGATGAGCTAGAAGACATAGAAGCAGTGGTGGCTGAAAACAAAGTGACCTTAGAAAATTTGGCAGAAGGTTTCTGATTATTCAGGATTTCTTTTGATGTCTTTTATTACATAGACCCTTCTATGATACCAACCCTGAAACTAAAGCAAACAATGGAAGAAGAATTGGTACTATATAGAAATATTTTTAGAGAAATAAAAAAGCAAAAAGTCAGGCAGAAATTATGATGTATTTCCATAAAATTACACTAAGTGTGCTTGCCTCTCTGCCTCCCTTCCACCTCCTGTGCCTCTTACTTCTCTGTCACTCTGATATCGCATGACCAATCCCTCCTCCTCCTCCTCAACCTACTCAATATGAGGACAGTGAAAACGAAGACTTTTATGATAATCTGCTTCCACTTAATAGTAAATAATCATTATGCCAACAGTTAATAAAAGTATCTTTTGTGTAGATGTGTGAGTGCTTTTGTGTGGAAATCTAATAACACAGCAAAAACTGTGTTAATTGACTGCTTAGGAGCTCTGGTAGCATAGTGCCTAAGGCACTTGACTGCTAACCACAAGGCTGGAGGTTCAAACCTATAAGCCACTCCTCAGAAGGAAGTTTGGGCAATCTACTTCCATAGTGATACTGCCTCAGAAACCCAAGGAGGAGTTGTGATGAGTTGTTGGGTTGGACTCAATGGCACATAACAACAACTATGTTATTGGTAAGGCTTCTAGTCAATAGTAGGTTATAGGTGGTTAAGTTTCAGGGAGTCAAAAGTTATATATGTATTTTCAACAGCATGGTGGGTCATTGTCTCTAACCACCACATTATTCAAGGGTCAAATATATATTATTCCATCCAAACACATCTACTTAATGCACCTGCAATAGAGCACAATTGCTACCACCTTGGCTTCACCCTTTCCATTTCTTATGAAATATCTGTACTCTGATCAATAGAACATTTACTCATCTTCAAGGCCAATTCACAATCTCATCCTTCATAAAGTATTCCCCAACTCCCCAAAATGAACAGGACTCCTTCTTTTCTTATTTCTTCACAGAGCTTTCTTTGTGTTTTTCTCAAGGTCCTCAACTTGATTTATCTTTACAAATATATGTGTGGTTGTTATGCACAGTCTTCTGGATTGTAAGGGCCTTCAGAGAATGGCATGCTTCTTCTTTAACTCACTCTAAACCTGGAAGAACACTATCAACTGAAACATCAGGTATGCCACAAGCTTGTGAGACAAGTTTCATTCAAGTCCAGTGAGATATTCGGAGGTATGGCTACCATTCCTGAAAGAACAGTATTCTATTCTTTTATAGAAGAATCTTTGATCAAAAGGGAGGAAAATCAAGAACAGAATTTCAAGTTCTCATGTAATTCACACTTGCTGGAGCTATTGAGATCGAAAGATCCTGAAACAATTGCCTTAAGATATTCACAAACCTTAAACCCAAACTATCCCCTGAAGTCATCTTTAAACCAATCAAAAGTTTGGTTTAATTAGAAAAGAATGTCTACCTTCAGCATTGTGCTCTTTTAAAGAATTATCTGTATGTGATCAAATTGATAACAGCAACTCAGAAAGTTAGAGGAGAAACTTAGGTGGCAGTGAGTTTATGTTAATGGTAGTGGAATAATTTGAAAAAGATGAGAATGTTTGCACAACTTTAAGTATGTAATCAATGTCATGAAATTGCACATGTAGAAATTGTTGAATTATATACTTTGTGTATATTTATACACAAAGTATATACTTTGGTGTGTATGTTTTCACCAAATAAAATAAAATAGTTAAAAAAAGGAGAAATATTCACATGGGGATAGATGGGACTATGCTCAACATGAAGGGTAAACAGGATCAACATCACTACGGTTATTCTCTGTTGAGCAAAAATTCTAATGTCCTTTAGATGTAAATAATCTTTAGTGAGGAAGAGAAAATCACTGAAATTTCTCTGTAAAA
>NW_006921797.1:3723536-3754138 GCF_000298275.1 Orycteropus afer afer | reverse complement strand
AAAAAAAAAGGAAGCTGGAAAAACAATCTGTCTTTTGAGACACATTTTTGAGTTAAAGCCAAGAAGCAACAGTTAAGGACAAAATAGCTAATGAGTGTTTTATGTTCTGTAGAGTATTTTATTCCTCCTTCAATATGGATGCTCCCAGTAATAATTTCCCCTTATAATGCTGGTGTTGAAACTCAGTAACATTCCATAGCTTTAGTGCCATGTTGACCTGGAAGCTTCCCCTTGACATACAACACTGGCACTCCTGCTTTCTTTCTTTTGATGACAGTGCTGAAAAAGTTCAGAGCCTTGAATGTATCATGTTTGGGAATGAAAATGCCATTACTCATATGTTTTACTGTAAATAATGAAGGAGCTAAAGGGAATTCTTTGTTAAATTATCCCAAATCAATTATTCCCCTTTCCAGCATTTTGTTATTGATTTTACTGTAGTAAAAGCAAAAACAAAAATCAACTATATTCTGAATTCATTGTAAAAATTCTAAGTGCATAGATCAGGTATTAAGCTGCCAAATGAGCCAGGGGAGAAAGAAGCACTCCTGTATCTCAAGATGGAATTTTTGAAGTGACTGTACTTTTTTTACCCATCAGCACATTAGCCTATATATATCTTTAAGCTGTGCTCCCGTCTCACCATCTCTACTCTGCCTGCCTCTGTTTGAGGCCTTGAATCACAAGAACTACTGCAACAGCTCTGAATACATCCCTGTCTGCCACCTCAACTCTCCTCAAATCCACCCTCCACTCTGCTGCCACACAAACGTCCAAAAAGAGTAAACGGCACCATATCATCTGTTGAAATCCTTCAGCAGCTTTCTGCTTAGCACGATGTGCAGGGCCAGCAAATATCTGATCCAGCCTCACTTGCCATCATGATCTCTCTCATAGCTTGACACTGGGACATAATCATGCTGTGCTTTGTACAGTCCCCCACATCAGCAAAGCCCTCTTTGGCTTTTATGTCCTCCTAGAATTCTCTTTTCCTATGCCCTGGTGGTTTCCTACTCAGTTTTTGAGTCTCAGTACTGGCTTCACCTCTTCAGAGATGCATCGTTGCATCCCCTCTCATGTGTCCATATCCAGGTACATTTCCTGTCTCCTGAAGCAGGCATAAGCTCTGTGAAGACCATTTGCTATGTCTAATCTTTGTTTAATCTTTGTTTAATCTTTGTATTAACATTTCCTGAGACACCATGTGCTATTAACTTCGGAGATATGATTATGTGCTTATTAAAATAAAATCCATTCTAAATTGTTTAAAAGTAACTCACCTAGCTTACCCCTTGCTCTTTTAAATAATTCCTTTTCTGTACCTGATTCCAAATAAATAAAACAAACCAGCCAAAGACATCTAGGGAGAATATATTGGAGATGCTTATGCAGGGCATACAACCATGAACAAATCACTGCTTAGATGACTGCTCATTTCCCAATACTAAGCCTCTACTTCTGAGCTCAGTAACAGAACCTTTTAGAAGATCATTTTGGTTACTTTCAATTAAATTGATCAGCACAGACCACACTCTATGGAGGGATGATCGGTCAGTGCTTTTGAGTTTCTGATTAAAAACCAGACTAGACTATTCAGTATATGATCTGAAGTTATTTTAATAATGTTTCAGAAAATTGTCCTGTAGCTAAACCTGCAGTCACAATCCACAGCCTTCAGAGAAAATTCAAACACTCAGAGATTGTGATCCAAGATTACAGCGATGAAAATGTGCTCAGAGAGAGCAATAAATAAGGGGTTATTTGACCCATTTTATGAACTACACACCATGTTAGGTTTCTACAACAAATGCTCCTCAATATGTCCACAATCCCTTCCCTTTCTCCATGATATAAACATGCATACATGTACATGCACACACATGCACACAGGTACAAATATTCCAATAAGATCAAGGTAGAACTGATCCAGCCAGGAGATTATACATTGATAACTGGAGAGGTCATTCCAATGAAGGCTCTGCAACTTGCTGTTAAACATGAAGCCAGGAAAAGCAGCTGTTGCTGTTTGAAGGGGTGAGTCTGCTATTAATTAATGAGAAAGGCAGTCTTGGTGTTTTGAACACAAGATATTGGTATAATTAGAACAGTTACTTCATCTATAAAGAAAAACTCTAGCTCTTAGCAATGGGTTAAGTACCCACTAAGTCTGGTGGCTGTGAGCGGTGGAAAAGAGTAGTGGGTCAGAGCATAAGAATGCAGTAAGAAGATAAAGTTTGAAACGCCTACTATGTTCCAGAGGAGTCCTTGGGTCACACAGATGGTTGAGCACTTGACAATTAACCAAAAAGTTGGCTGTTCAAACAAATCCAGAGATGCCTCTGAAAAAAAGGCCTGGCAATCTGCTTCCGAAAGGTCACAGTCATGAAAACCCTATGGATTACAGTTCAACTCCACACACATGGGGTCATCATGATTCAGAATTTGTTCAATGACAACTGGTGGTGGTAACATGTTCTAGGAGTCCTGGGTAGTGGAGTTTGTTAATGCACTCTTCTGCTAACTGAAAGGTTGGCAATTTGAGTTCACTCAGAGGCCTTGGAATAAAGGCCTGGCAAATCTTCCAAAATATCAATGACTGAATACTTTTAGGGCACAGTTGTACTCTGTACAGAAGGTGTCACCATGAGTTGGAATCCATTAAACGATAATGGTTTTGTTTTGTTTTTTTTTGTGTTCCATGCACTAGTAGAGAGGAATTTTCCGTATTTTATTTGATTTATTCCTCATGAAAACCTTGCAACTAAAATTCTATTGTCCCTTTCTGTATATGTGGAAATGCAGGACTGGGCAGTATTTTGTTCTGTTGTGTGTGGGGTCACCATGAGTTTGGGGCTGAGTTGACAGCAGCTAACAATGTGGTGCAATGATTAAAGTACTTGGTTGCTAGCAGAAAGGTTGGTTTGAACCCAATAGCTTCTTTGTGGGAGAAAGGTATGGCAGTCTGTTTCCATAAATATTTAAACCTTGGAAACACTATAGGTAAGTTCTATTCTGTCCTATAAGGTCATTAGGAGTTGGAATCAACTCAGTGTCACTGGGTTTGTTTTTTGGCTTAACAACAACAGAGATAGAAATATTTGTACACATATCACTCTTCCTAAAATGTGCCAACAAGTGACATTATCCATGGCTGACTTGGGAGTGGCTAGAGCTAGGATTTCTTTGGTTCTGACAATTACTGTGTGGCCTTGAGCAAGTAAGTTTACTTCTCTAGGTATGTTTCGTCTGCCTTGAGCACAGATAACAATGCTTTCTGTGTTCATTGCAGTAATGTTGTGATGACTCAACAAAACAGCACATGGCAGACATCGCTTTATCAGTTACAAAGCACTAAATTAATATAAAGAGTTATTATTATAATACAACCCTTGGTTTACACCTAAAGATTGGGAGATTGAAAAAGATTAAACCAATTTGAGAGACACTGGTTTTGTAATCTATCCAATTGCATTCACAATTTCATAAAAACTTCTTCGCTGTAAGGTCTATTAATTGAATCTGCCAATCCTCGGTGTATTGCTTATCTTATATATAATTAATCATTCCAAAAAACAAGCAAGTTTTTGGCAAATGACTTCTACAATCTTTGTGCTGACAGCAAAATACGTTATGAGCCATAAATATTGCCGGCCAACTTTTATCTTTTAGACTATAGTGCTGGTACCCAGGAATAGATTATTACAACAAACAAATAAACGAACAAACAAACAAAAAACAGCAACAAAAAAATCACTTGTTCTTGCTGGTGATGGCCAGCAGGTCCAGCCCTTACAATTCAGGGGGCAGCTCTTCAAGTTCTGATCTTAGGTCAGGAGACCCACTTGACAACTTAAGAAAAAAAGATAATTGAGATTTTATTAAAACAATTTTTGTCAGAATCTCCTGGAATGCTTTCTTTTGAGAACTTTAGTCCTTGATTGCTACACTTCTGAACTTATGTGACACTGATGTCCTCATCTGCCAACAGCACCTGGAACAATGTCTGGTACACAGTAGGTGCTAAGTAAATGTTTACCTGAGGCTCCAATCTTAGGCCATTTGCATTCTGTTTCCTTAGCACCATTTACTGATACTGATCGCTTGCTAACTTCTCTTGTTAAATCTGCATGGTCTGGATTAAGCCTTAACCTGGGTTTTTGGTTGCACTATAGTCTTCCAATCTATTAACAAGTTATGATTTTGTACATGTTCCTGGCTCTTTACTGATCTCTGTCCTTCCTGGGAAGGATTGGCTCTCCTAGCTTGAAAGTTGACCCTTTTTGTAGCAAACATAGTTGATTAAGGTTGACAGAATGCAGTTGCTCTGAGGGGCTTGATTTAATGTATTTTGATATCATCCCCAGAACATCTTTTCCTACTTCCCGATAAGGTCAGAAGTTCTTAATAGGAGCCTGCAATGTAATTTATTCTTGACCCAGATAGGTGTAACTAATTATTAGTTATCTAATTTGGTAAATTATCTGTGCATGATAACATATCTCTTCTAGTCATTCACTCTTCTATTGTCCTTTTTTCATTTTTCTTTACATACTACCTTGTCAATTTCAATGGAAATGCTAATTATTTGAACCTTTTAAAGTTAAAAAAAAAAAAGGGCAGATACCCTGGATATCCATGGATACCATCATAAAAAGGTCATACCATTACTATCTATCATGACATACATACTCGATTCTAATGTGCATAGTTTTCACATGTTAATATTGCTGAAATTGGCTGCATTTTATAATTCATGATGTCTTAGTATTGTTTCATGATTTAATGGACAGTACTTTTTTTCTTTGGACTATATGTTATAATGGTTAATCTTACAACCCGTGGTGATTGATGAAATATAAAGTAATGCTAATTATAGCCAAAATTTTTAATTCACATTTATTATAATCTTATACTATCTTCCTTTTGCCATGCTTCCCTGTGTTGTAGAAAATGAATGCTTAAAAATTTTTCCAGACTTCACTGCAGTTAGAGTTCTTGCTGAGAATTAGGTTTTGCCAATTAGATGAACACACAAGCTTTAGAGGTGGAAATGAGATAAAGGTCATCTTCCCGTCCCCTTTGGCTGTTGTTTTGCTGGCAAACAGAGTCTTGAAGATGTTTCTCTGCAAGAGCATTCCAGTGACCTTTCCCAGCTTCCAGGGTACCAGAGGCAGTGTGGAAGTGACAGCAGCAGTTGCAGCAGGTTCCTGCTCCCAGCGTCCTGGTTCACGCATCACAGCTCTGGGGTATGCTTTCAACCTCAGAAGTACCAGAGTTGGGCTGAAAGATAGTAGCTCCCCTTTAGGACAAGTTTTGTGTTTCTCTGGGAACAATTAATGGAGGAATAGTCTAGAATCCACTCTTCTAGTCCTTTCAACAATTTTGTAATCACCAAACCTCCTGTATTGAATCATTTCCTGCTTAAGATACATAGAATAAGTTTGATTTCTTCTATTGGGGTGTTCAAAAAGTGCAACACATTATTAAATTCACCCTAAAAAAATAAGAGGGCATTGGTAATTCAGTGGTACAATTTCCTTATTACATGCAGGAGACTTGGGTGTGATATCCGTCCAACAAAATACTTGTGGTGACAAGTACTGCCACTACTCATCAGTCACTGGAGACTTACATGTTGCTATGATACTGAACAGGTCTCAGTGGAGCTTCCAGACTAAGATGAACTAGGAAGAAAAGGTTTGGTGATCTACTTCTGAAAATCAACCAATGAAAACCCTGTAGATCACAATGGTCTTGTCCTATTGTGCATTGGATCACCATGACTTGGAAACTGACTTGATGGCCTCTAACAACAACAAAATAAAGTAGCAAAGAAATAAGAAGCCCTTTATTTATTTTCTTTAGAGCAACCCTAGCTGTTTTTCAGACCTGATACACAAGCATCAGGATTTGTCATCACATTTAAAGCAAAAACATAAGGTAAATAATTTCCTTTAGAGAAACTATGTTGTTGTTGTTGTTATGTGCCGTCGAGTCGGCCCCGACTCATAGCGACCCCTCCTTGGGTTTCCGAGGCAGTATCACTACGGAAGTAGGATTGCCCAACTTTCCTTCCGAGGAGTGGCTGGTGGGTTTGAACCACCAGCCTTCTGGTTAGCAGTCAAGTGCTTTAGCCACTATGCTACCAGAGCTCCTAGAGAAACTATAGCACTTAGTATTTCTGTAACCTTATCATATGACTATAGAGGAAACATTGTTTTGATAACACCCTGAAGTCAGAGTTGCATAAGCAAACAAGTAGGTGGACACATAAATAAATCATAGTTAAGTTACGGAAAAAGAACCACACAAAATGCTTTCACATGTCTCTCCCCATTTGTCACTAGAAAAAAATAGAACTTGAAGAAAAAGAAAACACTGTATAGGATATCAACATGAACCATCAGTGTGACCTTAAATAAACCATTTGATTTTGCTTGGACTCAGATGTTTCTATAAAATACAGAGAACAAAACCTGTCACTTGCCTAGATTTCAAGGATATTGTCAGAAAGAAGAATAATATTTAATAATGCCCCCAGGAAATACTTGAGAAAGAACTTATAAGTTTTAGGTAATATTTAACCTGGACTCTGTACTTTTGGTAGCTCTGGTGGCTTAGTGCCTAAGGCATTTGATTGCTAACCAGAAAGCTGGCAGTTCAAACTCACTAGCCTCAGAAGGAAGGTTAGACAATCTACTTCCGTAGTGATACTGCCTGGGAAACCCAAGGAGAGGTCGCTATTACCCTATTGCTAAGACTTCATAAAGAGTTATCAAAATTTGAAATCAAACATACATAGGAGATTCTGCTCTAATTAAATAGAGGACATTTACCTCATTCTCTCTTTCCAAATTAGAGCTTCAATCTGCACCATGAAAGAGCTCTGTCTATAGATGTGATAATGAAATATATCCCAAGGTTAAACCAGGACTTCACTGAAAGCCATTAGGGATCAGTGCAAAGCTAAAAATAATTCACTAATAAATGTTCCTCATTTTAAGTTCCCTTCTTAGAAATGATTAAAGGGTATATCTCAGAGACCAATAATTTTCAGGTTAACTCTCACTTTTTATCTAAGATTTCTATTTCTTTTTCAGTTTGTAGATCTGTGATATTTAAGCCACACATAAATGTACTCAATCAAAAGTTTCTTTAGGGTGTATCTGTAATGATGAACAAAGAGAAAAGTCAGCCACACACCTTTGCCTTAGAATAATATTTTCATCTCTATCAAACCTACTGTAAAATCAAACTGGCCCCTCCTTGCTGGTATCTATTTTATGACTTTTCATTGGTTCAACAGGGTTAGATGTCAAAGAAGTTGATTTTGATATTAGGAAAAAAGAACTTTAAGCTTTAGGATTTGACCACTTTCCAATGACCAAAGTGAGAATAAATACATTTTTTGAACCTATAGTCGTGGAAGAGAAGTATATACTTGAGTTATATCTGCTTTAGTAGCAGAATAGAAAATTCAGAATGGCTGTGTTTCTATAACTAAATCTTAAGAGGTAGTTTAATGGGATGGTTAGATGTACAGACTGAATCTGAATGCATGAGCTTAAATTCTGCCACACCAAATTACTAGTTGGGTGATTTTGGGTAAATTTCTTAGCTTCTCAACTTCTCACTTTGTAAAATGACAGACTACTATTTATGTTTTTAAGGGTATTCTTAAGCGTTAAATGAATGAATATATTTAAGAAGAGTTCTTCAAACAGTGTTCAGCTCATGGAAAATGTTTAATAAGTGTTAGCTGTTATCATTTCCTGTAATAAGACATGATACTGTTTCATTAGTGGCACTTGACTGCTAACCAGAAGTCTGGTGCTTCAAACCCACCAGTCACTCCTCTGAAGGAAGATTGGGCAATCTACTACCATAGTGATACTGCCTCAAAAAACCCAACCAAGGAAGGGTCACTGTGAGTCGGAGTCAACTCGTTGGCAATGAGTTTTATTTAGTAACACAGTCCACATGACCTATTATATGCATAAATTTAGCTTGTCACATGGTCAAACCCAAATGATAATTCTACCTCAAATGTATAAGATTATGTTAAATAAAAGAAACCTAAACAGTATGAAATAATCACAAAACAGAAGTTTTGGCAAGATGGCAGAATATGAAGACAAGCTACACAGACCCTCTGAAACAAAGCAATGAGAAACCAGTTGAAACTGATACAGAAGATAATCCTGGCACCTTGAGCTTTGAAGCCAAGGATAAAGAAGTGGGTTAAATAGCAAGGAGTAGAAGAACCTGAGTGAAAACAGTAAGTAAGGAGACAAAAGGAGGTGCAGATTGCCTATTCTTCTGAGGGAGCAGCTATTTTGATTTGCAAGCACATCCCAATAGCAACCTAAGAATCAATTCTGCTCTCCATGGGTCTATATGGGCAAGGACTGCACTGGTGCCTGACAACCAGTAAGGAAAAAAGGGAAGAAGGAGACAAACAGAGCTGGGGACTGCTGACTGTCCTGAGGGCACAACCATTTTGAATATTTGCAAGTGCATTCAGTTAGCAAGGAGCTCTGGTGGCATAGTGCCTAAGGCATTTGACTGCTAACCACAAGGCTGGCAGTTCAAACCCACCAGCCACTCCCTGGAAGGAAAGTTGGGTGGTCTACTTCTGTAGTGATATCACCCCAGAAGCCCAACAAGGGGTCTCTATGAGTTGCATCTGACTTGACAGCAGTGAGTTTGGTTTTAGTTTTCCATTAGCAACCTAAGAGTCAGCTCTGCTTACCAAGGACTGCATGGGCAAGGATTGCATGGATTCCTGGCAACCAGAAAAGAAAACAGGAAAGAAGGAGATAAGCAGACTTGTGGACTGCAGGGGCTGTCCTAAGGGTGCAGCTATTTTGAATATTTGCAAGTAGAGCAGGTGTTTTGAATACATGCAAATAGCACTCTTACCTGGATAATGACCTAACAATAGTCTCTGCTTGTGGAGAACAGCGGGGGCAACCACACTAGAGACTGACGACTGAAAAAGTGTGATATTCTCCTTGTTACCCTTATACCCACAACCTCTTGGTGAACAGAGGTGTGGCCATCTTCTGCCTTTATCCACCTTCTTGACCAGCAGGAATTCCATCCTAGTTGGTGCCCTCACAGAGGTTGGGAGCCATGCCTTACCCCTTATGGTTTTGTTTTTGCTTGTTTGCTTTTAAATTTTTCTTTTTATCTTTCTTCTTTCTTTTGTTTTCTTTATTTAATTATGTTTTGTCTTTCCCATTCCTAGTTCTTTTTTTTCTTTTTTTAATCTTCCCTTTTCCTGGTTCCCTTCTTTTTTTCTTTCTTTTGGTTCTTTCCATCCCTTGTTTTTCCTTTTTCAATTTTCCAATTTATTTCTGTACTGTTTTTTCACTCGTGCTCTTTTCTCTCATGCCTTCCTCCCCAGATATTGTGGCCTTTTTTTTTTTCTTTCTCTCTCTTTTTATCATTATCTTTCCTTTACCATTTAAAAATATATTTCAAAGCAATATAAAAATATATTTCAAAGCTCTTATTTATTGGCTTTTATTTATTTATTTTCTTAAAATTGCAATTGTTCCTGTTTGTTTTGTTCTCTTGTTTTTATTTTTTTGATGGTTTATTTATTTATTTTTGTCTAACTGACTGGGAGACAGCAACCTTTCCCACACAACCCCACCATACCTGCACCTCCTGGAGCCCTACTCACTGAGTGAGGGCCACCAGTTGATTTTGCATCAACTGAACAATGATAGATGGCAGCCAACACCAGATCAACTCACCCTCAGCTACTCTTTCTGAGCAACTAACAGAGCTTTGTGCACACACTCTCATTCTGTGTCACATCTACCAGGAGACAGTCAGTGAGTCCCTAAGTACTAACAACTACAAAACAGAGGAACACAGTACCCAGCTCACACAGATATATTAAATAAATAAATAAAGGGGAGAAAGCTCTTGGATGAATCATATCAACGTACAACCATAAATTAAACATAAGTACAAGAACATCACGATGTTCCTGAAACAACTGACCACCTAAGTCCAAACAAAGAAGCAAGATAATGTAAACAAATAAAGGACTGGGATACAAACCCAGAAAATATCCCTGAGCAAGAAGCAGCATTGGAACTCACTGATAAGGAATTCAAAACAATTATATTTATATACCTTCAAAGGACAGATCAAGGAAAACACCAACAAGATCAAGGAAAACACTGACAAAATTGAGGAAAACACAGACAAAACTGTAGAATAATTTATGGAAACAATACAAGAACAAATTGACAAAATAAATAAAAAATTAGAAATGATACAAAAACAAAAAATACAAATACAGAAGATTAATACTAAAATTTCAGAAATAGCACACTGAAAAGGCAAAGGAGTATAACTGAATCAATGGAAGACAGAATTGATGAGATTGAAGACAAATACCTCAATACTATTTTTTATAAGGATCAATCAGAAAAAAGATAAAAAAAAAATGAAGAAAGCCTAAGATTCATGTGGGATACCACCAAGAGGAATAACCTATGTGTAATCAGACTTACAGAAAAGGAAGGGACAAATAAAACCAGAGGAAAGTGTAGAAGATTTGTTGGAAGAGAATTTTCTTAATATGATGAAAAATGAGAATATAGCAATTCAAGAAGTTCAACGAACCTCAAACAGGATAGATTCCAAAAGAAAATCACCAAGACATGTCATAATCAAACTCACCAAAATCAAAGACAAATAAAGAATCCTGAAGGCAGCATGGGAAAAATGAAAAGTTACCTATGAAGGGAAACCAACAAACTAAACTCTGGTTTCTTGGCAGAAACCATGCAAGAGAGGAGGCAATACATATGAAAGCCTAAAAGAAAAATAAAATTCCAATCAAGAATTATACACCCAGCAAAATAGTCCCTGAAATATGGTGGTGAAATTAGGACATTTCCAGATAAGTAGAAATCAAGGGAATTTGTTGAAACCAGATTAACCTTACGAGATATGCTAAAGGGAGTACTATGGACAGAGACCTTGGAAGGAAGATGGGGCAACCTACTTCCATAGTGATACTGCTTCGGAAACCCAAGGACAGGTCGCTATGAGTCAGGTCCAACTCGACAGCACACAACAACAACAACATGGACAAAGAAGCTACAACAGCAAATAACAACCAATGATTAACATACATTATAACATAACCCAGAAACTAACAGTTATAGAATTATCCAAAGTAAAATAAGCTTACAAGACTGTAAACAGGGACTAAGAGACATCAATTGGTAAATGAGGACAGCTACAAACCAAAAAGAGGGGAAAAATAGTGTAGCTAAAGAACTTTTAAATGGTGATGAAGTCAAGACAACTGCAAGATAGAAAAGACTATTGAGAAAGGGTGGAAATCAATTAAATGAGAAAGAAATAGTGTCTTTTACAAATGGTACTGGCAAAACTCAATATCCATATGCAGAAAATGAAACAAAATCCATACCTCACACCATACACAAAAATGAACTCAAGATGAATCAAAGACTTAAATATGAAACCTAACACTATAAAGTTCGTCCAGAAAAAATACGGGCAAATTTAGGGGCCCTAATTTACAGCATAAATAGGCTATCAAGCATAATCCATGATGCACAATCAGCAGAAGAGAAACTACATGATTGGAACTTTTGAAATTTCAATTCCTATGTGCATCAAAAGACTTCTCCAAAAGAGTAAAAAGAGAATGTACAAAATCTACAAAATGGGAAAACATATTTGGCAATGACATATCTGACAAAGGACTTATCTCTAATGTGGATAAAAACTCCACTTCAACATCAAAAAGACAACAAAGTTGTAAAATGGGCAGAAGATATGAACAGTCTCTTTACCAAAGAAGATATTCAGGAGGCCAAGAAACACATGAAGAAATGTTCACAGTCATGTTGTTGTTATTGTTGTTATGTGCCCCTCTTTGGGTTTCCAAGGCAGTATCACTATGGAAGTAGATTGCCCCATCTTTCTTCCAAGGAGTGGCTGGTGGGTTTGAACCTCCAGCCTGCTGGTTAGCAGTCAAGTGCCTTAAGCACTATGCTACCAGCCATTAGAGAGATGCAAATCAAAACAACCATGAGATACCATCTCACCCCAGCAGTGTTAGCAAAGTTCAGCAAGACAGAAAATAACAAATGCTGGTGAGGATGTGGAGCAATCAGGACTCTTATACATTCCCAGTGGGACTGTAAAATGACACAACCGCTGTGGAAGTCCCTATAATGATTTCTTAAACAATTGGAAATAGAAATACTATTTGATCCAGTAATCCCATTACTAGGTATATATCCTAAAGAAGTGACAGGGAGGACAAGAACAGATATATGCAAACCCATATTCATCACAGCACTATTCACAATCGCAAAGAGATGGAAACAACCTTCATGGCCATGAACCAAAAAATGGATAACCAAACCGTGGTGCATATACACAATGGAATACTACTCAATCCTAAAGAATAGTGTAGAATCTACAAAACACCATGTAATGTGGGTGAACTTGGAGAACATTATGCTGAGTGAAATAAGTCAATCACAGAAGGACAAATATTGTATTAGTCTACTATTGTAAAAAGTCAAGGAAAGATTTATACACGGAAGGAAACTTTCTTTGTTGGTTACCAGGGATGGGAGTGAAGAGGAGGGAGAATTGCTAGATGGGTTGAAAATATATTTATGTGTGTAGAAGGGAGAGGGAAAGGGGAAGCTTTTGTTCGTGGGGCATTGAGTTTATGCTAATGGTGGTGGATTATTTTGGAAAAGGATAGCAGTAATGACGGCACAACATGAAAAATGTCACCTATGTCCCTGAGCTGTAACTGTGGAAGTTATTATATTGATGAATGTCTTGTTGCATATGTCTTCATGGTAGTGAAAGTAAAAAAAAAAAAAAAAAAGTATCATAAAACAGTAAGGTCAAGGAAGGGGCTTGCCCTTTAATGTTTCTACAAAAGCATGCCTATGGTTTGGTATACAATCACAGTGAAAGAAAAACGTACTAAAACAAATCCAACCAATTCTAACACAGCAAACATACATATCTGAAAACAGCCAAACACTTGAATGTGTTCCTTAGTTTTTATGTAGTGGATTGCTAAATTGCAGAGACTGAATACAATATTTAAGGGAATTTTAGTCTCTCAAGGTGCTCCTTGAATAAAAAGAGTGTGGACGGAAGTTCACAGTCAAATAAATTGAGAAAAATTGCATACCATGTTTTTCTTGGAAATTTACATTATTCATTGGTATATTATACTCTTCGAATAAAGAAACCTTCTTAACTATTGTTAATAACATTTTCCCAAATATTTTATCATAAAACTCTTTGTCCTCATAACCTCTTTTGATATTCTACAGAACAAGAGATTCAAGGAACACACTTAAGGAAATGACAACATAAAAATAATGATATCAAAGTCTCTAAACATTGTTATTTATGCAAAAATTTTACCATCTGACTATCAAATGTAGTTGCTTGAGTTTATTCAGAACTTCTTGAGGAAATTAATATGGATTATCACATTTATTGACATCTGCTTGTTAGAATAAAACCACTGTCTAGTTCTCCAAGGCAGCCAATAGTTGCTCCAGACAATAAATTAGTTTCACTTTGTTGTTGGCTTTTCTTTTGCTTTTAATTGAGTAACTGACTGATTTTCAAAAGCTGTTTGCAGGTTCTGCTTCCCCATGGGATCATTGCCTATTAGTGACCCTGGGCCAGTCCATTAGGAAGAAAGAAACCTTAAACACAAGATGTTGGAGGAGGGAACCTACATGGGACTATTCAGACCTAAAAAATACTTGAAATCACTCTTATTTCTCACAACTTGTTCAGGCTTGAGTTCTCCATTTATATATCTGAAGAAAAGAAAGCAATCTTTTGTCTCTCACAGAAGTACTGAAAGAGTAAATAAGGTAATAAATGTGAAATTGGTTTAATAGTTAAAAATTAATACAAGTATTCAAAGTACAGTTGTCATCCTTTTTGCTGGGACTGCAATGGTGGTGGTGAATGAGTCTTTGTCATTTGGAAAGTGATAGTAATCTTTTTACACAAAAGTAAATTCTTTATTCCTCAGGGAGGTTGTGATAGAAGGAATTATTAAAATATTGTTTAAGTCATTCCAAGTGTGAATGCAAAGCCTATAACTCTGTCTTTTTTAAAATAGAAAACATTAATATGTTGCAAAGGTCTAGATAGTTTTAGGTATGTGAAACAATTTTCTAAAATTAGATGCATCTTCTCCCTTCTCTGAGTTCTCATGGTTGAATGATTTCTTTTTCAGTGATTCCATTTCTTTTGCTTAAGAGCAGTGTTCCAACATTCCTTTGTTTTTCCCTGTATTCAGAGTCTGTCTGTCTCATTAGCGTGCATTCCATAGATGTAGTCAAGACATTCCTGGATTCAGTAATAGAAATTCTGAATTCAGAGCCCTATCTACAGAGTTAGAAAACCAAGAGATGAACGCAGTGGGCAGTTCCAAGCTGAAAGACCTGAAGAAAAAATTATTTTGCAATAAGTAGCAATTCTGAAGGATTATATGGGCAAAATATTGAAAGACTCAGGAAACATCAAAGAAATATGAAAGGAATACACAGAGTCACTGTACAAAAAAGAATTCATCAATGTTCAACCATTTCAGGAGATAGCATCTGATCAAGAATTGATGGTATTGAAGGAAGAAGTCCAAGCTGCACTGAACGAATTGGTAAAAAACAAGGCTCCAGGAATTGGTGGAATACTCACTGAGATGTTTCAACACTGGAAGCACTCATTCACCTATGCTAAGATATTTGGAAGACAGCTACCTGGACAACTCACTGGAAGAGATCCATATATGGATCCAAAAAAAAAAAAAAAAAGGTGATGGGATAGAATTCAGAAATTATTGAATAATATCATTAATATCAAATACAAATAGAACTTTGCTGAAGATAACCTAAAACAGGTTGCAGCAATACATAGACAGGGAATTGCCAGAGATTAAAGCTGGATTCAAGAAAGGATGTGAAATGAGAGATATTACAGCTGATGTCAGATGGATCTTGGCTAAAAGCAGAGAATACCAGAAAAATGTTTACTGGTATTGTATTGATTTATGCAAAGGCACTTGGCTGGATGGATTATAACAAATTATGAATAACATTGTGAAGAATAGAAATTCCAGAATACTTAATTGTGCTCATGAGGAGCCTGTACATAGACCAAGAGGTACTCATTCAAACAGAACAAGGGGTTATTGAATGGTTTAAAATCAGGAAAGCTGTGTATCAGTATTGTACCCTTTCACCACATTTATTCAATATGTATGCTGAGTAAATAATTGAAGAAGCTGAACTGTATGAAGAAGAACATGGCATCAGAATTGGAGGAAGACTCAACCATCTGTGATATGCAGCCGACACAACCTTGCTTGCCGAAAGTGAAAATGACTTGAAGCACTTACTGATGAAGATCACACAGTTTTCAGTGTGGATTACACTTCAACATAAAGAAACTAAAAAAATTCACAATGAACCAGTAAGCAACATTATGATAAATGGAGGAAAGACTGAAGTTATAAAGGATCTCATTTTACTTGGATTCACAATTAATACTCATGAATGCAGCAGACAAGAAATCAAATGATATATTACATCGGGCAAATCTGCTGGAAAAGACCTCTTTAAAGAGCATGTGAAAGCTGGACAATTAATATGTAAGACTGAAGAAGAACGATACAGTGTTGGTGAATAATATTGAATATACTATGCACTTCCAGAACAACAAAGACATTTGTCCTAAATGAAGTGTCACCAGAATGCTCCTTTGAAGCCAGAACAGCAATACTTCACCTCTTGTATTTTGGTATTGTTGTCAGGAGGAATCAGTCCCTAGAGAAGGATATCACATTTGGTAAAATAGAGGGTCAGTGAAAAAGAGGAATATCCTCAATGAAACAGATTGACACAGTGGCTGCAATGATGGGTTCTACCATAGCAATGACTGTGAGGATGGTGCAGGACCAGACAGTGTTTCATTCTGTTGTACATCAAGTTGCTAAGAGTCTGAACCAATTTGATAGCACTTAACAACAACATTTGTGGTTTAGGATACTTGATTGTTTATTGGTTAAATGTTCAACTGCTAACAAAATCATCCGTGATTCAAAGGGCTGTGGGAGAACGATGAGGGTCTGCTTCTGTAGAGGTTACAGTTTGCAGGCAGTTCTACTCTGTCCTCCTATAGGGTCGCTGTGAATCAGATTCAATTTGATGATAATGGGTTTGTTTTGTTTTGTTATCTGTGGTGTGCCCAGATTTATACTCTTTCATAGAATACAGTAAAATAGTAAACTGAATTTCAAAGTGCCATAGGTATGTAAAACTTTTTTTAAAATCATCAATGAGATAGACTGACTCTACCTACATTAACTACTTCTGCATAGAAATGTTTACTAAGTATTTTAGAATTCCATTTGTCATCTAGTTTCAAACTACAATACATATTCCAAGATCATATCCATGGAAGAACAGATAGAAATTATTCAAAGTTTAAAAGATTAAGAAAAATGTGAGTGGATTGGCACATACTTGCACATTAGTGAAAAGGAGTCATTCTTATTCCCACCATGCACATTTGGTGAATAACTTCTATGAGCACGACTATGCTATATATTGGATATACAAAGAAATTCAAGACTTTCTCACTTGTATCTTGAAAACGTAGATCTTTTGCAACCATAGATAGAGATGGGAGTGAAAAATTCCAAACATGAATAAACATATAAAAATGAGAACGTATATGCATTGCTCAGACTACATAGAATAAAACAGTAGTTTAGGCCCTTATGAGAAATAATGTCCATGAATATTGTCTAGGAGGTTATGATAGGTCTAGGTATGAGTCAGGGCTGACTCGACGGCACATAACAACAACAACAACAACAGGAAGCCACTATATTCTCATACGATGGATAATTGTCTTTGCAAAAGGCTTATGTAAAAATTTAAATTACAAGAGGAATTGCTAATGAAATTTAGCAACAAATATATAACTGGATTTATATGATTCTAAATATTTGGTTTTGATTTCTTTGTAGCATTACTCTAAAATAGGCAGGATAAATTTTCTAGTGCTTTTTGGGAATACTTTCTGATATTATTAGAAATTAATATTTCCAAGTATTAAAAGAAAAAAAAAATTTACCATGTTGTTGTTGTTTGCCGTCGAGTCGGCCCCGACTCATAGTGACCCCTCCTTGGGTTTCCGAGGCAGTATCACTACGGAAATAGGATTGTCCAACCTTCCTTCCAAGGAGTGGCTGGTGCTTTTGAACCGCCAACCTTCTGGTTAGCAGTCCAGTGCCTTAGGCACTATGCTACCAGAGCTCCTAATTCCTTCTAAATTTATAGACTTATGTGATTTTCTTATTCCTGAAAAGTTTTGGAGGCAAACTTTATTCTTTATATATACTCATCCAGACTCAACACAACCACAAAATTCCTTAAGCTTTGGATGGCAAAAAAGGAAATGTAAAACTAAATGCAGAGAATCATAATGAGAGTATTTGCAAGAAGTAGAGAAGCTATTTAAATCTGACAACTCATCAGATACAGTCTAGTCAATGGTTATGTTTGTATAACCTTAAGAGCCAAACAAACATGTCTGAAGTCTCATTAGTGAAACTTTTTGATATTATGATGGGTATTTATGTGTATATAAATGTAAACATATTTTTTCTTTTTCAATTTCAGACAATCTCCTTTCCAGACCCACTGCATTCCATGAACAGAACTGACTTCTGAGGAAATACAAAATACATCCATGAACATAGAAAATTGTGAAATTAGAAGTGAAGAATTGAAATGAATTTACCGTAAAAGCAGAGTCAAATTCCTGCCACTCTCTAGGACTCCAGGGGCAACTGAGTCTAGTGTTTCACAAATACCAGAATGCAAGTGTGTGGTAACTGATGGTGACAACAGCTGCTCAGAGACTTTTATGCCAGAGGGAGAGCAACTCAAATAGACACCTCTTTCCAGCCATTTAATGTCCCATCTTGATCAATAAATGGTTCAGAGGATGGGGGTGAGAGTGGAGGTAATGCATCTCTTATTAAAAAGTTAAATGTTTGTGAGTATGAGTCTTCTTTCACAGACAAGCATGCTCTTAACATTTTCCTACATACTGAATAAAAATTCCCAAGTTCACAAATAAAAGTGGATTGATTTACAGATTAATCCAGGCATTTCATGTTCTGTCGCCCTGACATACTCCTCTCAAAAATCTCAGAGAGTTCTATTATCCACCCACATGGTACAAGTCCTTCAAGGGGAGAAAGAATTTCTCCCTAGCTCTCCTGCTCACTTAAGTATGAGAGAAAAACAGTGCTACAGTTTGTTATGGATTTATCACAAAATATTTAAATCTGAGCCCATAAGTTTATGCTTTCCCCCTATCCCCTTAGGAGCTTTGGTGACATAGTGCCTAAGGCATGTGACTGTTAACCAGAAAGCTGGTGATTCAAACCACCAGCCACTCCTGGAAAGAAAGGTTGGGCAATCTCCTTCCATAATGATATGGCCTCAGAAACCCAAGGACGGGCTGCTATGAGTTGGATCCGATTTGATGGGAATGTGTTGCATTGCGTTTTGTTAGGCATTATTAGGAAAGGATGGCTTACAATTATTTTGTTATTTATTTTAGGAGAGATAATTATATTATTTCTCTGAACCTCCTGAACTTCTTAGTAACAATAAAGGTTTCATGATTTATGATAAAAATGGTACAAAAGCAAGTTTTTTTTTTTTTTTTTAACCACCTGCTACTTACTTATTTTGACAACATTAAGGGACAGTTCTTCTGATATTTCCATTAGAAATTGGGGTAGTGAGCAGGAGAGCTATAATTAAGGAGGGACAATTTCCTGCACTGGGATTGGACCAACGTTTAAATTAAGATCAGCCTTCTATTTCATCCTAATTAGTATAACATTCATTCTGGAAACATGTATTGAACATCTGAGAACAAGATTACCTTTGCCTTCCCTAAGATCTCCACATATAAAAGGAAATTCCCAAAAGAGGTTATACCAAAACTTATTTTGAAAGTAATGTATCAGAAAAAAGTAAAACGGAAACAACACAGAAAACATATGGTTTGACTAGCCATGTTGTTGTTGTTGTTGTTATGTGCCGTCGATAGATCCCAGTAATTCCCGGAATACAAAAACAGGAAGATTCCCCGTAGCTTATCTATTCCAGCTCCCTCATTTAAAAATAAAAACTTCAAGCACAGAGAGGTGAGGTCACTTCTTGAAACCAACATAGTTCATAAACTATAGCAGTCAAGACTCTAGATTCCTAGTTGAATTAATTTTCTTTTCTTTAGTGCCACACTATGGCATTTATCAACAAACTAAAAACAAACTTCTGGAAACATTTAAATTCAATTCCAGTCTTTGGATTTTCAGGTCTGTGCTGTGAGGTGGAAGGACACTGGAAGCAGAAGGAGACAATAGAGACTTGACATCCTTGCATGTGCTGAGCACTACACCTTTATGATCCTTAGGGGTTTCATTGGGTGATAATAAAAACTCTAGTCTGTCTTCCTAGTCTGTCTTGGTCTGGAAGCTCTGCTGAAACGTTTCAACATCACAGCCCCCTGCAAGCCTCCACTGACAGTTCAATGGTGGCTGTGCATGAGATCCATTGGCCAGGAATCCAACCTTGGGGTGGGGGGACTCAACCACTCACCTACCATTGCTCGTGCTTACATTATTCATCTCTTTAGATCCTTATAACCACTTTGTGAAATTAGTGCTTTTATCACTATCTATCACATGAAGACCATGAGGCTCAGAGGCATTAAGAAATTTGCCTAGATTTATGCATTGTGGGAGTGGTCAAACTAGGATTTCAACTTCTAAATTCTATGCTCTTTTCACTGTCTCTTAGCTATTACCTCTGGTAGGGGGTGTTGAACATTTCTTCATGCTGAATCAAATTTTTGCCTGCCACCTGGTTTTTATGACAGTGCAGATTGATTTTCCTTAAAACTTACATTTAGCAACTGCAGGCTGTTTTTCCTGTCCATTTATCTCATCTTGGTCATGAGGTTGGAAAAAATGAGAAATATGCTGGTTTTGTTTGGACTGAGAACATTCCAAAATATTTGGCTGTGCCTCAAAACCCTGCTAAAATAATATTATTTATAACTTTCTGCTTGGTCAATTTTATTTAAAGTTTGGCTGTTTCCCATAGGAGGTTGTTCTTTTTCCTTGATGGTGAAATTTGCTGCTTGAAAGCCCTAATCACAAAACATTTTTTTAGGGAGACTCAGATCCTTGCTTTGACAATGACTGGAAACTTGTTAGATAATAGCTGAGACTTCAATGAAGCAGTTAATTGGAGGACCTCACCCTCAGGAACTATGGGGTGGCTTTTAGCAGTGAGAATGCTGTCGACACAAGTCCCAAGGCATGATGGGCCCAGGACCATGATTGGTTGGGCCAGAGGTCTCATGTTATATGTGGGCTTTGGTGTTTCAAGTCTGTTTTCTAGAATGCCTTATGAGGAATATACAGAGTGAATTTCTACATTCCTCCTCAGCAAGGCCAATACTGTAGCGTAGTGCCTAAGGCACTTGACTGCTAACCAGAAGGCTGGCAGTTCAAACCCACCAGCCGCTCCTTGGAAGGAAGGTTGGGTAATCTACTTCTATAGATACAGCTTCAGAAACCCAAGGAGGGGTCGCTATGAGCCGGGTCCAACTCGACAGCACATAACAACAGCCTCAGCAAGGCCGTCACTGTTAGGCGAGTTGTTCAGCTGCTTTAGCAGCTTGGAATCTTTCCTTGACTTTTGAGCTGCTGATTTGATTTTCAGGCAGAGACCAGGGATGGGAAGGGGAAAGACAGCTAATGGAATCATTACAATGGAATGCCATTGCAAATGGTGAGGAGGCGGGCTTTGACAGGGCATACCTGAAAGAGAAGACCACTGCTTGCCTCAATGTATACTGAACGCAGTCTTAAATTGGCAGCATAGCGATGTGAACCACAGAGGCCAAGGATTTGTTATTTAGAAACTGAAACAAATACAGTTTTTCTGAAAGTCTACTACCCTTCAGACAGAAATGATAGTCAGTGAAGTCATAATTCACAATGAAATGACAACACTTCTCTCCCCAGAGCAGCTGCCCTAAAAGGAAGAGGGCAAAAGGGAGAAACAGAATAATTGATCCAAAAATGTGGTTACATAACCGTGAAAATTCCACAACTTGCAGACTTGTGGTCTCATTTCAGCTTTAGAGACATTCCAGTCCCAGCAGTTGCTACTGGCCACATGTTTATATTTCTCCATCTTCCTGCCTCCATGGTAGCTGAACACCTATTGATTTTCCCAGAACCCCAAGCTCTCTCCATAATAGGAAGATTTGGTGGATGTCCTGTCAAAAGCAAAGGAAAGCCTCTGTCAGAATGAGCATTAGAACACGATGTTTTTAATAGAAATGTGAAGTATCTATACAATTATAAATCAGTGAAAACCCAGAGGGAAAGAAAATCTCATTTGATGGAAGATCTTTAAGTTTTTTTCTCTCCTTTTTTCCTTGTAAAGAAAAACTGAATAAGGGAAGCAAATTTATGCGGTAAAAACTGTCAACATACTATTTCTATCTATGTCGGGCTGATACAAAGAAAGTCAAATCATACTTTCAGAGTATGTGAAATGACATAATATTAGTTAGGAGGATCAAAATCCTCCACTTCTAATGTTTTTGAGCTTTGCCTTAAATTGTCGTTGTTTCTATTACATCGCTAATACTTTTCTCTCATCCTTGTCTGAATTTCATATTTGCTTTTCGTTTTGTTTTCTGAATCCAAGATAACGTTTGTGGAATGCCAAGGTATATTTAAGGGGTGTGAAAAACTTATGCTAGCTTGCTTAACATACTAGCTGCAACTCATGATACAAAGCTCTGTGGAGAACTGTGTTGTATCAGAGCTATAGTGCCTACACCACGGCACATTACCAAGTGGAGGATTAAATCAAAAAGCATCACTAATGGGGATATCATAGTAGGGTATAACAAGTTACACAGAAGGGGGTAATGAGAGCATAGTTCATCAAATAGGATGCAGCAATGAAATACTCACTTTAACCTGGATCATTCTCCATGGCAGGGCTGTTTCTTATACTGGACATGGTTCACCTTTCTTAGCCTTTATAGAAATTTTAAACTTGCTGAGGGAAAATGCAGAAGGGTGAGAGAAAGAAAAGGGGGATGTGTGGGAGAGAGACAGGATAGTGGACTGAGACTGTTGGAAAAGCAGAAAAATACCTTGTTTTTAATATCATTTTCCAAGAATTATGGTTACTGAGATAAAAATCTCACAATTAGTGATCCAAAATTATGATTTTTAAAAACTGTGAGATTTATTATCAAGTGCTGAAAAAATGGGGAAATGTGAACCTAAGCAATCATATTTGTGAGGATAACAAGGGTTCAGAATTGCTGTGTCATCAACAGATGTTTTGTGCCAATGTGCTAATGGATTTTCTTATTTATTTTTCTATATCAATAAAAAGAAAAGTAAATGTGAATTTTAAAATAATTTCTCAAGATTAATAGTAATATCTCATGTTTCACAATTTATTTAAGTAATTGCATGTACTTTCAATATGTGTCTCATGTAGCACAAATGGTTTGCAGTCAGCTGTTAACCTAAAGGTAGCCTGTTTGAGTCCACTCATGGCTTCTGCAGATGAAAAGGCCTAGCTATCTGCTTCTATAGAGATTACAGCTAAGCAAACTCTATGGAGCAGTTCTGCTCTGTAATAGCTGGGGTCTCCGTGAGTCAGGGTTGATTTCAAGTCAGCTATTGACAACAACTACTTTGGATTTCTAGAAAGTTCACAGGGAGGAAAAGTGTTTATATTTAATACTGAGTACAAACTCTACCATGGCCACTCCTTACCCATCACTATGGTTGATGGTAGATGAGAGGTGAAGGATATAATTCTAGAAGACTCCTTAGAATTTTAGTAATCATGGGCAAACTGAAAAAAATTTATTTGAAAATTGAGATTTGTGGGTAAAGAAAGACTAATTGTCATCTTAATTTGCCTCCTTTTTACTTAGAATGTTTAAATATCAATTTCTGTTTATAAAATTCTAATACAACTATGATAAAATATGATTGTAAAATATAGGATGTGGAGAGGAAAAAACATAGCACTAGGTTCAATGTAATGGAGAACCTTAAGAATTTAACAAATGGAATATTTACAAGAATTGTAATCTGTACTCTTCCTAGAACCTATGTTGTTGCTGTTGTTCTTTGCTATTGAGTCAATCCCACTGTAGTGACCCTACAGGCAGAGTAGAAATGCCCCTTAGGGTTGCATAGGCTGTAATCTGTATAGGAGCAAATGGCCAGATCTTTATTCCCATGGAGCTGCTGGTAGGTTCAAACCACTGAGCTTTTTGGTTAATACCCAAGTGCTTAACCATTTGTGGAACTAGGGCTCCTTCCTAGAAGCTGTAATTAACTCAAAAATTAAGCATTTTTAAATATTGTGTAGTGACTTAGTGTTAGAAAATAAATTATTCTTAGTTTTTCACAGAAGTTCCATAGGTATTTGAATCAGGATATTTTTGTTGAATAAAGCAGTATGCACTATCCTGAGTCTACACTGAAATTTGAAGTAAATGCCTAGATCCATTCCTTAGGGAACTGTTTCAAGTGCTGAGGAGCAAGGATATCTCATTGAGGACTAAGGTGCGCCTGACACAAGCCATGATATTTCCAATCGCCTGGTATGCATGTGAGAGCTGGACAATGAATAAGGAAGACTGAAGAAGAGTTGACGCTTTTGAGTTGTGGTGCTGGTGAAGAATGCTGAAAGTACCATGGACTGCTAAAAGAACTAACAGATCTGTCCTGGAGGAAATGCAGCCAGAATGCTCCTTGGAAGCAAGAATGGCCAGACTTCGTCTCACTTATTTTGGTCATGTTGTAAGAAGGGACCATTCCCTGGAGAAGGAGGTCATGCTTGGTAGGGTGGAGGGTCGACGAAAGAGGGGGAGGCCTTCAAGGAGATGGATTGATATGGTGGCTGCAATGGTGGGCTCAAGTATAGCAGGGATTGTGGAGCTGGCGCGGGATCAGGCAGTGTTTCGTTCTGCTGTGCATGGGGTCGCTATGAGTCGGAAACGACTCGACGGCACTTAACAACAACAACAACAATTCCTTAGGGTAGGGGCAACTGGAACATAAGGGTTGTTTTTATATTGTAACTTCAAATAGAAGCATGATTTAATGATCGCAAACTTTGCCAAAGGCCCACTTAATCACACTACTTAGCTTGGGAAAATAGTACCAGAGATCCATTTGCCTTGGGAAGCTGGGAGGGAATTGCAATTGAGAAGCATTTGCCTATGTGAAGGCCTTTTCCAGTTGTCTAGATCTGAAATTTTTAGATGATGATACCATATTCTCTGAAGCAACTGAATCATGCAGGTCAAAGTTACTCATGAAAAATAAGCTTAGACATACCCTAAATTATTTAGAGAGCTCTTCAGTGCTTCCATTATTAAAGAGAATATGCAGGGGATCTTATGTAGTCAATACAGGGTGCCTTAGTAAGGTGCTCACCAAAAACTTGAAAATAACATTGTCTTCAGGACAATGTGGTAAACGGTTTAAGTGTTCAGCTGGTGACTGAAAAGTTGGTGATTTGAATCCACCCACCCTGAGGTGCCTGGGAAGAAAGTAATAATGATCTGCTTCTGAAAAATCTACCACTAAAACCCTGTGGAGCACAGTTGTACTCTGACATACATGGGTTGCCTTGAGTTGGAATTGACTTGAAAACAACTGGTTTGGTTTGTTTTTCATTTTCAGAGAGTTAAACTGGTAAAATATGCATGTAGTAGATTTAAGTAGCACTCTCTGTAGATAAACCAAGACCTATAAATGGAGGGCTGTAGAGTTGTGAATATACTTAAAACTCTGATCAAGGAGACATCTTAGAAAAGCAGAACTAGAATATGATTGTGATGTAATAAGCTGAATCTGACCATGATATATTGTTGTTGTTGTTGTTATGTGCCATCGAGTTGGACCTGACTCATAGTGAATCCTCCTTGGGTTTCTGAGGCAGTATCACTATGGAAGAAGATTGCCTCATCTTCCTTCCGAGGAGTGGCATGATATACTTTTATAAAAAGACTGTATAAAAAGAAGGAGATGCTTAGACTGGAATAGTTAAAAGAAAGTAGTAACCAACTCAAGCAGTAACATATGCCTGAGTATCTTTAGCATTCCATAGGGGAAAAGAATGTCCTTGCTGTTAGTGCAAATTCCCCAATCCTTTTTGCAGACATATTTTAGAGTGAAGATAAATGTTTCTGGCCTTTGTAGCTTAAAGATTAATGTCATTGACTATCTATGTTAAGCAAGTTCCTGATTATAATTTAGCTGCTCTTGTGTTCTGTCTTACAGTAAAGCAATATTGGATTAACTGAGGTGAACTTCTAGCCATAGTAGGACATCAAGGAGACCTGGTAGCACAGTGGTTAAGCACTCAGCTGCTAACTGAAATGTCAGTCGTTCAAATTCACTGGCTGATCAATGAAAGAAAGATATGGCAGTCTGCTTCTGTAAAGATTTACAGCCTTGGAAACCCTTTGGTGCAGTTCTACTCTGCCCTATAGAGTTGTTATGAGTTAGAATTGGCTTGACTTCAAAGGGTTTGGTTTTGGGTTTGGTATGTCTTTGTGTATTGATAATTAACTTTTACCAGTTTCTCTTAGTAGATTAACTATTCTAAGTCAGTTCTCCAGATTTAGATGATTTCTAGGTACATTGACAGCATTGAGTTTTAACACTTTAAACTAGCAACCCTATGGAGACATCGCAACTCTTTGGTTTTCCTTAGATGGCTTCCCTGGATGTTAATGGTATTTTATCTTGCTTGACCTTGGAACCAAGATGCTCAAATTCAAATAAAGTTCTTTCCAAGTGAGGAGAAAGACCTGGCTGGTATAAAATGATAATTGAGCAAATATAATGCTAGAGGAAGAGAGATTGTGATATGGAAACATTAGATAAAATAAATGAAGAAAAAGACTTCTGTTACACTTTATATACTTAATATTTATATTCTTTCTACTGTTAATATGGCATTTTTATACTTCTCAGTTTGCATACAAAGAAAACATACTTTAATCAAAATGTTAAAATAAAAAGAAGTAGAATATTGGTCTTTTATTCCCTCCAGTACTTAATCATCTCTAACCTTATAACTAACCAGGCATCTCTTTGAGTGATTCAATTATAATTAACATTTGCTCTGGTAGCGTAGTGCCTAAGGCATTTGACTGCTAACCAGAAGGCTGGCAGTTCAAACCCACCAGCCACTCCTTGGAAGGAAGGTTGGACAATCTACTTCCATAGTGATATCATCTTGTAAACCCAAGGAGGGGTCCCTATGATTTGGATCTGACTTGATGGCAATGTGTTTGTTTTTTGTTTAGGGTCCTAGCAGTGCAAACTATGCTCAAGTGCTAACCTATAAGATTGCAGTATGAATCCTCCCAGTGGTACAGAGGAAAAAGGCCTGGCCATATGCTTCCATAAAGATTTGTTGTTGTTTTGCCATCGAGTCGGCCCAAGAAAATCCTATGGAGCCATTCTACTCTGTAACACATGAGGCTTCCAAGAGTCATAATCAACTCCATGATATTGGTTTTATTTTGTTTTTTATGCAGCCAGCAATGCATAACAAGTGGGGCTGCAAAATAGAAATCTGATGATCTGTTTATGTAAAGATTATAGTCAAGAAAACCCTATAGAGCAATTTTACTCTGTCATAAATGTGGTCCCATGAGTTTGAGTACTGACACAATGGCAATTACAGCACTAATCTACACAGGATCTGTGGCAGACATTTTATATACTTCACTTCATTGAATTTATTCAAGCAAAAATAACTGGTCAACTCAACCAAAATAGTACAGTATTTAGCATGACTAGTTTTCTTTAATCTTGAGACTACATTTAAATGATCTCAAAGGCAAATTAATTTTGGTTCCTTTCCCTCTCCATCCTCCCAAAACAGAATATCAATTAATTACTTTTTGTTAAAGTAGACAGATAGTAAAAGGATTTTCTGTACCCCATGCTTTGGAAGAGATTTGACTGGCATGGCACCTCATGCAACTCTGGCCTAAAGAGGTTCAGTGCTCACCTGACAGATTCCAAGTCAATATCTGTAGAGCCTCAGGATGGAGCTGATTTTTCCCTCCCTATATAATAAAGATGTATTGATTATTACTGGTGATTAGAATGCAAAAGTTGGAAAAAATGAAGAATTGGTAGTTGGAATATATAGCCTTGGTAATAGAATTGACACCGGAGATGGCATGATAGATTTTGCAAGATCAATGACTTATTCATTGCAAATATCTTTTTTCAACAACATAAACAGTGTCTATGCATGTGAAACTCACCAGATGGAATACGTAGGATCACCTACATCTGTAGAAAGAGGCAGTAGAGAATTTCAATATCTTCAATCAAAGAAAAAGCCAGGAGCTGACTATGGAACAGACCATCAATTGCTCATATGCAAGTTCAAATCAAAGCTGAAGAAAATTAAAACAGGTCTGCGAGAACCAAAATATAACTTTGATTATATCCCAGCTGAATTTAGAGACCATCTGAACAATAGATTTGACACATTGAACACCAATGACCAAAGACCAGAAGACTTGTGAGATGACATAGACACAGTATACATTAAGAAGACAAATGGTCATTAAAAAGACAAGAAAGAAAGAGAAGACCAAAATGGATGTCAGAAGAGACTCTGAAACTTGCTCTTCAATAGAAAGTACCTAAAGTGAATGGAAGAAAGGATGAAATAAAAGAGCTGAACAAAAGACTTCAAAGGGCAACTCAAGAAGACAAAGTATTATATTGAAATGTAAAAAGACCTGAAGTTAGAAAACCAAAAGAGAAGAACATGCTCAGCATTTCTCTAGCTGAAAGAACTGAAGAAAAAATTCAAGCCTCGAGTTGCAATATGGAAAGATTCTATGGGCAAAATATTGAATTATGCAGGAAATATCAAATGAAGATAGAAAGAATACACAGAATCACTGTGCCAAAAATAAACAGTTCATGTTCAACTATTTTAACCAATGGTATTGAAGGAAGAAATCAAAGCTACACTGAAGGAATTGGCAAAAAACAATGGTCCAGGAATTGACAGAATATCTATTGAAATGTTTCAACAAATGGAAGCAGTGCTGGAAGCACTTACTTATTTACATCAAGAAATTTGGAAGACAGTTACCTGGCCAACTGACTGGAAAAAATTGATATTTGGGCCTATCACAAAGAAAGGTCATTCAACAGAATGTGGAAATTATTTAACAATATCATTAATATAATAAACAAGTAAAATTTTGCTGAAGATCATTCAAAAATGGTTGCAGCAGTATGTTATTGACAAGAAACTTCCAAGAACTCAAGCTGGGATCAGAAGAGGGTGTGAAATGAGAGATATCATTGCTGATGTCAGATGGATCTGGGCTGAAAGCAAAGAATATCAAAAAGATATTTGCTTGTGCTTCACTGACTATGCAAAGGCATTTGTGTGGATCGTAACAGTAATGGATAACGTTGTGAAGAATGGGAAAACCAGAACACTTATTATGCTCATGAGGAATCTGAACACAACTTAAGAGGCTGTTGTTGGAACAGAACAAGGGGATACTACTTGGTTTAAAACCAGGAAGGGTAAGTGTTAGGGCTGTATTCTTTCACCATACTTATTCAGTCTATATGCTGAGCAAATGATCTGTAAATCTGGACTATATGAAGAAGAATGTGGTGTGAAGATTGGAGGAAGACTCATTAACAACCTGTGATACACAGATGACCCAACTTTGCCTACTGAAAGTGAAAATGACTTTAAAGCACTTACTGATGAACACCAAAGACTACAGTCTTCAGGATGGATTACATTTCAACATAAAGAAAATGAAAATCCTTACAAATGAACCAATAAGCAATATCACAATAAATGGAGAAAAATTGAAGTTGTCAGGGATTTCATTTTACTTGTATCCACAATCAACACCCATGAAAGCAGCAGTCGAGAAATCAAACTTCATATTGCATTGGGCAAATCTGCTGCAAAAGACCACTTTAAAATGTTAAGAAGCAAATACATCACTTTGAAGACTAAGGTGTGCCTGACCTAAGCCATGATATTTTCAACTGCTTCATATGCATGTGAATGCTTGACAATGAATAAAGAAGAGCAAAGAAGAGTTGATGCTTTTGAGTTGTGGTGATGGTGAAGAATACTGAAAATACCATGGACTACCTGAAGAAGGAAGAAATACATCCTGGATGAAGTGCAGCCAAAATGCTCCTTAGAAGCAAGGATGGTCAGACTTTGTCTTACATACTTTGGTAATATCAGAAGGGACCATTCCCTGGAGAAGGATATCATGCTTAGTAAAGTGTAGGGTCAGTGGAAAAAGAAGAAGACCCTTGACAAGATGAACTGACACAGTGGCTGCAAAGAAGAGCTCAAATATAGAAAAGATTATGAGGATGGTGCAGGACTGAGCAATGTTTCATTCTGTTGTACATGGGGTCGCTATGAGTCACAGCTGACTTCATGGTACCTAACAACATCTAATAAAGAAGTAGCCATTTTTCTTTACCCTTCTGTTATGTCAAAGACATTAAATTAATGAATATGTGTATAGATATAGATATATAGATATAGATATAGATATATAGATATACATACAAGTTTCCTTGGTGTCCTCCTTCCCTCTGTTCATCAGGTATATTGTTGCCCTTTGTTTTATAAGCAGGAAGCCTCATTACTTTTCCTACCACTCCAGGGCTTTGCAGTTCTATGAAAAGGAACTTAAG
This sequence comes from Orycteropus afer afer, assembly GCF_000298275.1. Lineage (NCBI taxonomy): Eukaryota > Metazoa > Chordata > Mammalia > Tubulidentata > Orycteropodidae > Orycteropus > Orycteropus afer. Next base: position 3,724,176 of record NW_006921797.1, on the reverse strand, counting down.
CCAGTCTCTTTCTCCCACTCTTACTTCTATTTAGAACCTTTTGGCCCTGTTGATGATTTTGTGAGCTTTATGCATTCGTTGCTTATCTTTTTATATCTCTGTGTTTATACTTCATAGAGCTGGCCAACAGAGAGATATCATATTATTTAATTAAAAATATATTTGTCTTAATAAGTGCAATTTCAATTATGATAATTTAAAATAAAAACATAGCTTTATAGTAGAATTTTTTTTTTTTTTTTGCAAAATAAGATTATTCATTATGAGAAAAAGGAGAAATTTCATTCTCATTTTGAAAAACAGATTTAAGCAGCACTGGTAAAAACTGAAATATTGTGGTTTGGGATTCAGAGATGTGGATTCCAGTTCTGACTTTGCTATTCAGTTTCATTAAAATGAAATCACTTAAACTCTGATATTTAGTTTCTCATCTAAAAAGAGAATTTAATGAGATTATTTATATCATTGCTGGTTGTGGTGTAGTAAATTACTTAGTGTGGCTTTTCTACCCATAAGTCTTTGTAAACTCCAAGGTGGGATTTTCTATGAGCAACTGAGGAGCTCCTGATTGCTGAAGTTGTCCACCTGGAGTATTTCTGTTGGGAGTGGCACAAAACAATGTTCTGGGAGGTGCCCACTC
>NW_006921797.1:3713164-3722831 GCF_000298275.1 Orycteropus afer afer | reverse complement strand
TAAAATCAAGAAAGGAGTGCATCAGGGTTGTATCTTTTTGCAATACTTATTCAATCTACACTTTGAGCAAATAATCCAAGAGGCTGGATTATTATTAAGAAGAAGAGTGTGGTATCAGAATTGGAGGAAGACTCATTAACAACTTGCAATATGCAGACAACACAACTTTGCTTACTGAAAGTGAAGATGACATGAAGCAATTACTGATGAAGCTTAAAGACACCAGCCTGCAGTATGGATCACATCTCATCATAAAGAAAACAAAAATCCTCACAACTGGAGCAATAAGAAGTATCACAATAAATGGAGAAAAGTTTGAAGTTGTCTAAGATTACATAGTACTTGATTCTACAATCAACACCAATGGAAGCAGCAGTCAAGAAATCAGACATCATATTATATAGAGAAAATGTGCTGCAAAAGACCTCTTTAAAGTTATGAAGAACAAAGATGTCTCTTTGAAGACTAAGGTGTGCCTACCAAAGCCCTGGTGTTTTCTATCACATCATATGCCTGTGAAAGCCGGACAATGATTAAGGAAGACCGAAGAGTTAATGCTTTTGAGTTGCATTTGTGAAGGATATTGAAAGTACTAAGCACTGCCAGAAGAACTAACAAATCTGTCTTGGAAGAAGTACAGCCGGAATGCTCCTTGGAAGCTAGAATGGCCAGACTTCGTCTTTGGTCATATTGTCAGAAAGGACCATTCTCTGGAGAAGGATATCATGCTTGGTAAAGTGGAGGGTCAACGAAAAAGGGGAAAGCCTCAATGGGATGGATTGACACAAAGATCACAACGATGGGTTCAGGTATAACAAGGATTATTAAGACTGGCACAGAAGCAAGCAGTGTTTAGTTCGGTTGTACATGGGGTCACTATGAGTCGGAGCTGACTTGACAGCACTTAACAACAACAACCAGCAGTCTGAAGAATCTTTAAAACCCTGGATAATAAGGCTCTGGATTCATACATGATAATTTTTCTGCAATTTCATATATTAGAATCATAAGCATAGGCATAATATCACAATTAATGGCCTTTGAGTGACTTTACTAACTTGATCCACATAGTGTAGAAATGTATGAAGTATATAAAAATATGTTATAATGAGCTTTAGATAGCATCAATGAAGCTGTTTTAAGAAGCACACCCTCTCATTTTTTTGTTGAAAATAGTGCTACCTGCTATAAACTTAATGTGAACAACATATGTAATTTAAATTTTCTACTGTTGTTGCTAGGTGAAGTCACATTGGTTATAATTCACAGAAACTCCATGGACAGCAGAATGAAACACTGTGCATCCTCACAATTGTTCCATCCTTACAATTGTTGTTTGAGCCCATTGTTGCAGCCATTGTGTTCATCATTCTCATTTAGGGTCTTCCTTTTTTTGCTGACCCTCTACCTTACCAAGCATGATGCCCTTCTATAGGGACTGGTTGCTCCTGATAACATTTCCAAAGGATATAAGGGAAAGTCCTGTCATCTTCACTTCTAAGGAGTATTCTGGCTGTATTTCTTCCGAGATAGATTTGTTCTTTCTTCCAGCAGTCCATGATACATTCAACATTCTTTACCAATACTATAATTCAAAGGCATCCATTCTTTTCTTTGGTCTTCCTTCAATTCTTCTTTGGTCTTCCTTCATTCTTCTTTCTGTCTCAAAAACAAAAAAAAACACCTCACTGACATCTAGTCGGATCCAACTCATAGCGACCCCTCCTTGGGTTTCCGAGGCACGATCACTATGGCAGTAGATTGTTCAACCTTCCTTCTAAGGAGTGGCTGATGGATTTGAACTGAGCTCTTTCTGTCTAGTTGTCAATTAAAAAAGAGAAAAAAGGTGAAATTAATATTAGTGTTATATTTGTAAAACACTATAATCTCAACATGTAATCAATATAAGAATTATTAATTAGATGTTTTATGGTCTTCTTTTTATACCGAGTCCTAGAAATCTGGTGTGTATTTTATACTTACAATACACCTCAGTTTGAAGTAGCTACATTTCAAGTACTCAATGACCACATGTGGCTAGTGGACTACTACCATATTACACAGGGCAAATCCAGTAAAATACTTCATTGTAATCATAACTTTAAAAACCATGTATTATAAATATATGGGAGGAAAAAAAACCCTCCGTATCTGTGTATTCAGCTGAATTTCAATTAACTTTTTGAGACGCTTGTATTTGCCCAGGTTTTGACAATGTGGCCAGTTTCACACAGTACAAACTGCAGGGATGCCAATCATCTTTTAGAGACTGGAGGCTGTGCAATGAATCCCAATTATCCAGCACCCATGACAGAATCTGTAATGGCTTTGCTTGGAATTTCAAAAATGGACTCAACTTGAAAGTGACACATTTCATTGTGTTTGTTGTAAAACTGATGCCTTATCAGAAAACCTATTTTTCTACTGCTGCTGGATTACTGACCACTGCAAACAGATTTATACAGGTTTCACATATACTGCAGACAATTCTTTTAGCAAGCCTCAAATCAGAGAAAGTTGGACCAGATTTGTGTTTCATTGCAAATGTTTTGCACAGCAATGGAATGAGTGCTTACATAGAGGTGTTACATAATAATTAGGTTTTTGAGTTAAAACATTTAAATAAACTCCCTTCTTTTTCTCTTTCTCTCTTTTGGACCCATACTTATATTTTGAAATAGAAATATCAGAAATTTTGTGAAATTGTTAATAAGGGAAGGTTTGGAACTAGGTTTCAGTTAGTTTAAATATGTCTTGAAACCTCCTTCTACTATGTCAATTAAATAGATTTTCTCAATAATCTCTTTGAGGAGACAAATCACAAGTAAACAAGTGTTCCTAACAAACTTTCAAAGTGTACTTAGTCACATCACTTAGATTCATATCATGTCCTTTTCAGAGTTTAAGAGTTTTAACAGAGACCTCTGAAACAAACAAGTCTTCATTTTACGGTATACAGAAAGCTTAAAATGGATGGCAAATATAATGTATCAAGTTAGTGAAAGACATTAGGATTCTAACCCAGGTTTTTCTCTTGTCTGTTGATCCAATGATATGTGTGCGTGTGAGAGAGTGCAATATATATACATAATAACAACAACAATATATATCAGGAGCTCTGGTGGCATAGTGCCTAAGGCATTTGACTTCTAAACAGAAGGTTGACAGTTCAAACTCACCAGCTTCTCTGTGGAAGGAAGATTGGGCAATCTACCTCCATAGAGTTAATGCCTGAAAACCCAAGGAGGGTTCTCTATGAGTCGGGAACAACTCAATGGCAGATGAGTTATATATCTCTCACAATGTATGTTTCCTAATTCAATATTTTTTACATGTATAACACAGTGACATTATTTTCATCATACCGTGCAACCATTACCACTATCCTTTTCCAAATTATTCCATCACCATTAACAGAAACTCAGTGGCCCCTAGACAATGACTCTTCTTTTCCCATCCCTCCCACCATTGGTAACCACTAATAAGCTTTGGTCTCTCTCTATTTGTCTATTTCATATAAGTGGGATCATATGGTATTTGTCCATTATTGACTGATTTATATTACTCAACATAATGTTTTCAAGGTTCATCTGTTGTTGCATGTATCAGGACTTCATTTCTCTTTAAGGCTGAGTGATATTCCATTGTACATATGTCCCATCTTTGTTTATACATTTATAGTTGATGGGTGTTTAGGTTATTTCCACCTTTTAACTATAGCAAATACTGTTGCAATAAACGTTGGTTCAGTGATTTCTGTTTGCATTCCTGCTTTCAATTCTTTTGGATATATACCTAGGGTTGAGGTTACTGGGTTAGATGATAGTTCTGTGTTTAACTTTTTGAGGAACCACTAAACAGTTTTTGATAGTGATTATACCATTTTGCATTCCCACTAGCAATAGATGAGTACTCCAGTGCTATTTTATTGTTCTAAGGAGTGCATCTCCCTAGTGTAAGTGTTCAGCTCATAGGTTTGTCTAATGTTTGGCTAAGAGTTAAACCATGGTAGTGAGCTCAATTCCAGGCCTGAAGGGTGACTAGGGATCAAAGTCTTGGGAGTTTCATCAATCTCTATCAGACTATCTATAAGCCTGGTCATTTTTATGTTTTTGAATTTTGTTCCAGATTTTTCTCCCATTCTATCCAGGATCTCCAGTTTTCATTCTTTTCTGAATGATTGGCATTGGTAGTGGAGCACAATTTAGTTCTTCTGGTCTCAGGATCATGTAACCTGAGATTCCCATGGTCCAGCAATCTTTTGGCTAACTGTTTCCCTGTGATTTTCTCCACTCTTTTGTTCCAGGAGAGGAGAGACCAGTAATTGCATCTTAGAGGGCCTGACACCCCAGTTGGACTCACTAAAGTAGGGTGTAGAACAATGTTTTTGTGTACTACGTTGTCCAGTGCTATTTTTAAGATGCCAAATTCTTCAAGTACTTATGATCTTCCCAGAGGTTGTGCAGCTGCAAGATGCTTTTTTATGAAAGAAGAGTGAGGTAGACATAAACTAAGAGTTGCTAGGGACCTTTAGATTCCTGTTAGTCCAGTGCTATCTGATTCTGTTGCTTTGGTCAATTGTATTGGAATCACCTATAGTGATGAACATATTGATTTCTTGCCCTTCCCCTCATTACCAAATCAGGAGCTCTGAGAGTAGGTCTTGGGATTTTAACTTTTACCAAAGATATCAGGTGATTTTTCTGTACAGTCAAGACTAAGGATCTTCTATCCTTTGTTCTATAGCTCAGAAAGTACAAGATAAAAGAACTCAAAATAATTGCCTCAAATCCCAAGGCCAGTAGATGTCAGCCCTAATATTAGAGCACATCTGAGTTTTCCCCTCAATAACTCAGTCTCCCCTAATAATATTCCACAACATACACTAAGTAATTGAAGGTGGAAAGAAAGACATATTTCAGGGACATTGTCACCAATGAGGATTTAAAAAATGGGTTTGCTTGACTTAAAATTAACAAAGCAAATTTCCATTCTCCCATTATTCTATTTAATCAACCTTTTACTATCAGACTTTGTAATAGTCTTCTTCAGAGAGCCTTGTAAAAGATTGATTCAACTTGTAAGGAAGTTCTCCTAAGCACTTCCTTCTTCTTTTTAAGGTGTATGAGATCTAGGATAATGTAAGAAGAAACCATATATTTTTCTGTGGCAGCTGTAATAATTTAGGTAGGTTTATGTAAATTTTATGTAAATTTCACACATTTTATGCCCCAAAACTTATAGCTATCATAACTAGTTTATTCAACAAAAGTTGGCCTTCAGCAAGATCTCACTGAAGACTGATGATCTATGCAGCCTCCTTCTGCCTGGATTTTTGTGACATTTATCATCATCTTACTTGGATACCCAAAGACTTGCCATATGTGACTGTAGGGATAAAATGAGACTCTGGTTTTCTTCTGACCCAGGCTGAACTACCTCCCACAAACATTTGGAAGACCATTCCTAGGACTTTCTTCTCTTGCTTTCTAGAACAACCCGTCTCAATTCATTTATGACCCAAAGTAACAGTCATTTACATTACAATTTCTCTGAGTAAGTAAAAAGATACACCCTAATTTGTCAGGAAAGCATTGCTAAATTTTATTGGTTTTGAGAGTGACCATTTGCCAACAGTTAAATTTAGGAAAGAATAAGTTCTTGACAGTGCAGCTCTAGAGCACATGTTAACGAGTGATGATTTCATTAATTTTCAGAGTTTTACAGCCAGCTGGCCAAGGTTTTTCTATATCATTGCAGATTACTGCCTTTGAAATTACTTTCTTCTCTTAAATTAACCTGTCTGAGATAAAATGACACAATAGTAATGATAGCAAGATAAAATTGACCTCTTTGTATAATCTTCAAGAATCTTAACTAACTTAAATAATAATACCCTGAGTTTATGACTGCTGCAGTGAACTTCATAAAAAGAGATTGGTATTAGGATCATATATAGAGCCTCATATTAGTTTTACTTGCAGATAAATAATATTTTAAAAATTGCATTTTATATATACAAAATAGAAAGAGATTCTAGCCTTAAAAAGAATTTCTTATTTAAATCCTCAACACTTAGCTGTTCTACTTGGTATGGTAGAAAGAGCACTGAGCTCAAAGCCAGATGCTGTAGGTCCAGCTGATAGCCCCATCATTTTACCTGTGTGAGCTTGGTCTAGGAACTGATTTATCTGAGCCTCAGTTGCTCATCTGCAAAACAAGGATATTTATACCTATGCTGGCTTTTCATAGGCTGTTATAAAAATAAAATGACACATGTGAATAATAATGAGGAGCTTTATTTCCTAGAATTCTTAAAAGCTTGTCCCAAAGAGAAGAAAAAGGTCAGAGTGAGCCATTAGAATACAAACATACTACGGTGTCTGCAGGGGATGGGTCCTGGATCAAGACAATAATACCTGATCAGGAGAAGGGAAGGGAAACACAGAATGCCAGGGAAGGGAGAACATAGTGGAAATGGTCCATGAGGATAGCTTTCTGGGGAAAGATTTTTATATGGAGAGATTTTTATATAAAAAGGATTTTTATATGAAGAGAATGGATGGATGGATGGATGGATGGATGGGCATGTAGTAGATAGGCCTCTGGACCACCCTCTAAAGAAAAACATTAGTCAAAATATACTTTGGTGTGACTGCATTCATGGGCAAAGAAGGCTTCAGGGTGGCCCCATATTATTTAGGCTTAACCTGTGGGTTGTCAGTTTTATCCTTCTTGTACAAAGATCAAGTATTTCTTTTTCTTCAATATAGCCAATGATAAATGAGCTGATTACTTCAGGAGAAAATCTACACTGTTAGAGGGTATGGTCTTCTTTAAGTTGAATTAAATTCTTTTTTTCTGGACACTTCTACCTTGAATCTCAGACACAGAACATTTCTCCCTTTCACACTTTTAAAAATGACATATTAGATGTCTAGATGAGGTGGAGATCTGCATTGTGTTCGTTAGCCTCAGGTTACCAACATTTAAAGCAGCCATAAGACTCCAATCATATAAAATTTGGAGTACTATTAGTTAATTTCTACTTTATTTTTGACACTCTCCATCCTACAAACACAAAAGGTATATATGCAAACCATGAATTAGTCAGGTTTTAGGAGCTGAGAATACAACTCAAAATATACTCAAGATCTCACTTTAGGAGCAATCATGTTCAAAATGCTCATCAAGTAGAACTCTAAGCTTTTTTTTTTTTAATATGGTGGCTACCTATAGTCATGTGTTTTCATAGAAAAAGGGAATCAGCATCAGAAACATATCTTCCACTTTTGCAATGGTGTGAAGGATGAATCTTTTATCCTGGGCATTCATCAAGTCATTCATTTATCATTCTTCCTCATCTTTCTTTCTTGCTTTATACATCATTCATTCATCCATCCAACACTTACTTAAGTTCTATGATGTGCTAGGTATTGGGCTAGGTTTCAGTGCTAGAGATGCCAAGTAGAATGAGACATGGTTTTTGGCCTAACTGAGCCTGTTCATCAACTCTCTAAAAGTAAGAGGTCAGGATGTGCCAGGAATGGGGGTGAGAAAAGAGTTTCTGACAAATAGTAAGTAACCAGTTGGAAAAAGAAGAAAAAGTGGAAATAGCAGAGAGATAAGAAACTGTCTTTATGGAGGTGTGATCTTCCAGAGTTATAAAACTAGTGTTGGAAGGAAGCACATTGCTATAAATTCTTCATCTCCCATGGGAGAAAACAGAGACCCTGGAGGAACATAAGGTCAAGACATGGTTCCTTAGTACTAGGTCTTGTCAATCCCTTCCCAGTGGTTTGGTATAATACCAGACTACATCTTGTTCATGGAAGGCTTCAGGCAACTGTAGAATTTTTATTTTGTTGTACTGTGATGCCATTCAGACTATTATACATTTTATTTCCTATTATACATACATAATATTATAGAATAATAATTTTTTATTCTTTTTGAATTTTGAATTTATTCTTTCAATTGCTAATTGGCTGAATCTAATTTTTCCCATATAAAACTCCCCCTACCAAAGTCTAATAACATTTTTGTGGAAGCATCATTATTTTTTCAGACTAATTGTTCACTAATCAGTATCATAACAATTTCAGTGCCCTAAATGGTACTTTCCTAAATTTAAAGAACTAAGATGTCTTGAAGAATTTTCTAATATAGGCCCCAAGAAAATCCATCACAAATGCTGATAAAATTAAATTTTATTGTATGCATGTTCCTAGAAGGAAAGAAAAAATTTAAACATCAAATTGGGCAAATTTAGTTTACCATCTCAGAGTAGTAACAAATTGCTAGACCAAATGGAATTATGATCTTTTGATTCCTGGTTCAATTTTCTTTCCACATTGTCAATATGGCCATAGGCATCCCATGCAATATTGAAGCAGATATTTGCAAACAGGATAAAAGAGAGGGAGAAAAAACAAGTCACCTCCACCCACCCTACCAAAAAATGAAGTAATCTCTTTCTTGATGAGCTCTGGATATAAATTAGGGTGTGGTTATAAAACGGTGATTATTTCATTGCCTAACCTCTAATAGTGTAGTGCCTAAGGCACTTGGCTGCTAACAGAAAGCTGGAGGTTCAAACCCATCAGCCACTCCTCAGAAGGAAGATGGGGCAATCTACTTCTGTAGTGATACTGCCTCTGAAACCCTAGGAGGGGTTGCTATGAGTCTGGTCTGACTCAACGGCACATAACAACAACAACAACAACAACAACAACCATATTGTGGCTCTATATTAAGGCCGTGACCTGAAGTAGCTGGGCCTGGGGTTTGGAGGCTGTATTTCACTAGGTGGTGGCTCTATATTAAGGTTGGGGCCTGAGGTAGAAAGACCCGAGGCTTGGGGAGTGCTTTTCTCTTGAGTGTGGCTCTATATTAAGGTAGGTAGGTACAGAGAGGTTAGGAACAACAAAGGGAGATGAATTTGTCTTTCAGTTTGTCGTCCTGTGGTGGCTTGCATGTTGCTATGGGGCTGGAGGCTATGCCACTGTGTTGCAAAATGCTAACAGGATTACCTATGGTGGGCAGGTTTCAGCAGAGCTTCCGGGCTAAGACAGACTCAGAAGACGAAGAAGCTATCCACTTCTCAAACAATTGGCCAGTGAAAACCTTATGAATAGCAGTGAAACACTGTCTGATATATTACTGGGAAACTTTATGAATAACCCTGAAACCTTGTCTGATGTAGTGCCAGAAGATGAGCCCATCACGTCAGAAAGCACTCAAAATTTGAGTGGGGAAGAGCTGACTCCTCAGATTAAAGACAACCTTAATGATATGGATAGAGTAAAGCTTTTGGAACCTCAACTGGCTGATGTGGCATGACTCAAAATGAGAAGAAACAATTGCAAACATCCATTAATAATTGCAAAACAGAATGTATGAAGTATGAATCTAGGAAAATTAGAAGTTGTCAAAAATGACATGGAATGCATAAAGATCGGTATCGTAGGCATTAGAGAGCTGAAATGGACTGGTTTTGGCTATGTTGAATCAGACAACAGTATGACTTACTATGCTGAGGATGACAAATTGAAGAGGAATGGTGTGGCATTCATCATCACAAAGACTGCTTCAAGATCTTTCTTAAACAGTGCTGTCAGTGACTGGACAATATCCATATGCCTACAAGGAAGATGAGTTAATACTA
>NW_006921797.1:3678875-3712509 GCF_000298275.1 Orycteropus afer afer | reverse complement strand
AGCTGAAAAGAAGATTTCAAAGAGCAGCTGAGCAGACAAAGCCAATTACTATAATGACATGTGCAGAGACTGGAGTTAGAAAACCAAAAAGGAAGAACATGCTTGGCATTTCTCAAGCTGAAAGAACTGAAGAAAAAATTTAAATCTCAAGTTGCAATATTGAAAGATTCTATGGGCAAAATATTGAATGATGCAAGAAGCATTAAAAAAAAAGATGGAAGGAATACACAGAGTCACTATACTAAAATAATTGGTCAATGTTCATCCATTTCAGGAGGTGGCATATGACCAAGAACCAATGGTACTGAAGGAAGAAATTGAAGCTGCACTGAAGGAATTGGCAAAGAACAAGTCTCCAGGAATTGATGGAATACCCATTGAGATGTTTCAACAAATGGATGCCCCACTGGAGGCACTCACTTGGTTATGCCAAGAGATTTGGAAGATGACTCCCTGGCCAACTGACTGGAAGAGATCCATATTTGTTCTTGTTCCAAAGAAAGGTTATCCCACAGAATGTGGAAATTATGAAACAATATCATTAATATCACATGTAAGTAAAATCTTACTGAAGATAATTCAAAAATGCTTGCAGCAGTATATTGACAGAGAACTTCCAGAAATGCAAGCTGGATTCAGAAGAGGATGTGGAACCAGGGATATCATTGCTGATGTCACATGGATCTTAGCTGAAACCATAGAATGCCAGAAAATTGTTTACTTATGCTTTATTGACTATGCAAAAGCATTTGATTGTGTGGATCATAACAAATTGTAGATAACATTGAGAAGAATGGGAATTCCAGAACACTTGATTGTACTCATGAGGAACCTGTACATAGATCAAGAGTCTGTCATTTGAACACAACAAGGGGATACTGCATGGTTTAAAATCAGGAAGGGAGTGCATCAGGGTTGTGTTTTTTCACCATACTTATTCAACTTGTATGCTGAGCAAATAATCTGAGAAACTGGATTATATGAAGAAGAATGTGGCATCAGGATTGGAAGAAGACTCATTAACAACCTGTGATAAGCAGATGACACAACTTTGCTTTCTGAAAGTTAGGATGACTTGAAGCACTTGCTGATGAAGATTAAGTACGCAGTATGGATTGTACCTCAATATAAAGAAAACAAAAATCCTTACAACTGGTCCAATAAACAGCTTCACATGGATGGAGAAAAGACTGAAGTTGTCATGGATTTCGTATTATGCGGTTCTACAATCAGCACCATTGGAAGCAGCAGTCAAGACATCAAATGACATATTACATTGGGCAAATCTGCTGCAACAGACCTCTTTCAAGTGCTGAAGAGCAAAGATGTCTCCTTGAAGACTAAGGTGCACCTAACCCAAGCCATGATATTTTCAGTTGCTTCTTGTGTACATGAGAGCTGGACAATGAATGAGGAAGACTGAAGAAGAGTTCATGCCTTTGAGTTATACTGGAGAACAATGCTAAGAGTACCATGGTCTGCTTAAAGGACTAACAAATCTTTCCTAGAGGGAGTGCAGCCTTATGTAATGCTCCTTGGAAGCGAGAATGGCCAGACTTTGTCTCACCTATTTTGGTCACCTTCCCAGGAGAAACCATTCCCTGGAGAAGGATATCATGCTTGGTAAAGTAGAGGGTCAACAAAGAAGGAGAAGGCACTCAATGAGATGGATAGACATAGTGGCTGTGTATGGCTTAGGTATGGCAGGGATTGTGAGGCTGGCTCAAGACTGGCAGTGTTTCATTCTGCTGTGCATGGGGTCACCATGATTCGGAGATGACTAGACGGCACCTAACAACAACAACATTGTGGCTGAGACAATGATGGTATAGAATAGATGTGTTAAGGAGGCATTTATTTAACTCTTAGCCACTGAAACAATAGACAGGCAGCAGTGTGTTGTTCTGGAAATTTTCAAAGAAGAGGTTTAATTTTGTCCTTTTATATTGTAATATCTTTTTTTTTTTTTTTTTTTTCTGTATCATATGGGGAAAGTTTCTTTTTTTATTTTAAGTAAAATAAGTAGTATGCACTTGTAGGTACTGAGTGAATTCTTTTTGCCAGCAGGAAGAAAAGCAATTTTTGGATGCTAAAAATAGCTCCTTTGTGTGAAAATATCACATAGCCAAAGACATTTTAGAAAAGAAAAGAAAGATTCATGTTCTGAATTAATATTTTTAAATATACAGGCAGAGAAATTTTAGCAATAGAACAGGAAGGAATTGACATAAATAGGCTGAGAAGAAACATGCAATCTTGTCTACAGTCATGGCAGCCTTAAAATCCAAGTGTTTATTCTCTTTACAATGTTCCTGTTTTTTTGGTGTTGTTTCAGAATGATAATTTATCACCCAAGGCCAGGTCTTCAGGAATCAGGTGTTTCTAATCATCCTGTTTGGTTCAAGACATTTATTCCCTTCCCTGATTTTTAATGCTTGTTTACATGCAGCATTATCAAGTAGGGTAAGTGTGAATCAACTTAGACATAGAAGATGACCTTAGTGTTGGGGATAGGTGTGAGGTCTTATACCTTGTTTTGTCTTTAAATATATCATGCTGATACCTTTGGGATCCCTATGATCTAGAGAAGTTGTTTTACGCATTATTTACATATAGCACACCATCATCCAATTACAAAGCGTTTTGGTAGAGGTGGTCACATCTCGTGCTTTTCCAGTTTCATTTACTATGGAGTTAATTCCTCCACATGGTGACCTCAACAGTTTTTGCTTTCACTTACTTAGTATTCCTTCCAGTTTCTTTTGTAATCACACATGCTTTTTTGGTTGCATAAATAACATGCTTATTACTTGTTACCTGTCTAGCACTATTCTTCTAGCCAAAGGATGGGTCTGTGACCCAAGTTTGGACAGGGTGACAGTCTCCCATGAATTTGAGTACTGAATGGAATAATGCCAAGTTGAAACATGGGCACTCATTTACTTTGCTAGTGGTACCTTGAAGACAGTTCTCATTGCTCCATTAATTCTCTTTCTTAGACCTATCCCTATATCTTCTTCCCAAAGCCTGGTTGATCAACTCTTTCTTTGATTCTATTAGCTACCTCTTACCATTGCAGTGAATTTGATCTTTAAGTTGGCCAGGGTGCTTGCAACCAAAAGATCATAATTATAACAAGCAGACGTACTTCCTCAATATGATCGATCCCACCTGCTAGAAAAATATCTGTATACAAAGCTTTGTGAGAGAGAGTGCTACCAATTCCAGCAATGCATGTGTTGGCTCATTCCTTCCCATTACATTTATCTCAGTTTCATTCATTCATTCATTCATTCTTTACACTTTTATTCATTCTTTTGTTGACTGTCTATAATTTTCTAGGAACTCTACAGATACCCACATGGCAAATTCTCTTATCTCCCTGAAGTTTTTGCATAAATGTTACTTTCTGAATGAGGCTTTGGCCTCCTCTCCCAGGTCTAAAAACACATTGCTGTCAAGTTGGATCCAATTCACAGTAACCATATAGGACAGATTAGAATGGACCAATAGGGTTTCTAAAGGTGCAGACTCTAAGGAAGCAGACTGCCACATCTCTCTCTTGTGGAGCACCTGGTTGGTTCAAACCATCAGCCTTTGATTAGTAATCTAGTGCTTTAACCATTGTGCACCAGGACTCCTTTCATCTGATCTACAGACCTTCTTAATTATTGCTTTTTTAAAAGCACCTTTCACTTTCTCATATACATTTATTTACTTATTTATTATGTTTCTGATTATTGTCCATACCTACAACATAGGGAATCAGCGATAAATTTTGTATCCTTTGTTTATTTTTTTATTCCTAGCACCTAGAATAGTGCCTGGAATTTGTTACGTAGATGAAAAGGAAAAACGGTTTTTTAAAAACCACATGCATACTTTACTAAAGGAGTTTATTGTGGTGTCTTTAATGTGTCAACTTAACAAGACTGAACTGTATTCTTCAAAATACCATCACCTGTATGTGTTTTGTTTTTGTTTGTTTAGTATGTGTTTAGTGAGGGTGGGTCACAAGATATATTCTTGTGGGAGATCTGGAGGACGGAAGTGAAGGAACAATCATTTTACACCTAATACTGGTGTTGCTTCTCTGTTGGTTCACTTCATTGTCTCTGTGAATAGCAGCCAGGCTTACAACTGCTCCAACTTCTTAGGGATCTTCCTTCAGCTTTACTGACCCCTGGCCATGTGTGTGTTTTAACTTCAATAGGCCTAGATTCTGCAGGGCACTCACACCAAAGTCAGAGGCAATGAGAATGCACACATTTATAGTTTGTCCTCATGGGCTCCAGTCACCCTTGTGAATTCCAGTTTGTTTTTTTCTATTTCATCCATTTCTGTCAATTTTCCCTGTCCAACTTCTTGCCCTGTAGACTTCAAGTTTCAGTGTCAAATTAAACACAGCAGCCTTACAGAGACTGTTTTGCCAACTCTCAAAATTCTGTGGAATCAAATCCTATGAAACGTCTAAAACACAAGCACACACAAATCCAACCGATACCTGTCATCTATTTATCTGATGCTGAATGGACCTTGATATACATTTTAGAAATGGTACCACAATAAAACCTAAAATGTAGGCGTAGTATCCGAACCAGGCAGAGGGCAGGAGTTGGAAACACTGTGAGAATTTTGAGGAAACTGTTGGTGAAAGTTTTAAGTGCCCTGAACACATTGCTCATAGAATACTGCACTCTGAAGAGTCTGGCAGTGAAAGCTTAAAGGAAAGTGAGGACAATGTAACTGGAAACTGGAGGAAAATAGTAGAAATGTAGCAATAATGTTGACAGCATAACTTAGAAGATAGAAAATATGCTTAGTGAACTAGAGGTTCAATCAAAGTACTTGGTATCACTTGGATTCTTCTTGCTGTTTGCAATTAAAAATATGAGCAGAAAGAGATAAACTAAAAAGGATGGTTAAACAAACAAAAAGTAGCCAAGACTTTTTTTTTCTATTTTATGACCTTCCCCTTCAGCCAAGTAAATATGTATCTAATCTCCAGTTAGTGGTTTACCCTCCCTTCCCTTCCAACTTGTGGTAACCATCAAAAAATATTTATTTCTGTGTGAAACCCTCTTCTTGACATTTTATAATAGTGGTTTAATATAATATTTGTCTATTTGTGATTGACTAATTTCACTCAACATAGTATCTTCTAGGTTCATCCAGTTATCAACATGTTTCACAGAGTCATGGTTGTTCTTTAATGTTGCATAGTGTTCCATTGCGTGTATATGTCATAGTTTGTTTATCCATTAAGCCATCATTGATGAACATACAGGTTGTTTCCATCTTTTTGCTGTTGTGAATAGTGCTGAGAAGAACATGGATGTGTATCTATCTGTTTGTATCATGGGTCATTTCTGTAGGATATATACCTAGTAGTGGTATTTCTGGATCATATAGTATTTCTATTTCCAGCTTTTTAAGGAAATGCTGTACCATTTTCCACAGTGGTTGTACATTTTACAGTCCCGCCAGCAGTGAATGAAGGTTTCACTCTGAAAACAAGTATCCAGACTCTTCAGATGGTATACCTAATGGTAAATACACACACACACACACACACACACACATTATGGTTCTGAGTAAAGATCAAATTGATCAAATTCAGAGAAATGCCAGGAAAATATGGTGTAAAGGGAGAGCCCAGGGTATAGCTGTAAAATCTTTCATTAAAATTTCAAAAAGCTTTAAGGTGGTTCTTTACTCAAATCATCTAAAGAGATTAAGAGTATGACAAATAGATATTCTGAAACAATAGGAGTTCTAAGAAGCTTACAGACATTGTCCTTCAGTCATATTAGGAGAAGCTCAAATTAGAGAGGATTTATCTGGAAGAGATTTTTGTTTTGTGGGTGTATTTTTTTTTCTAATGGATTTAACCCAAGAAATTTCTGAGGAAAGCCTAGAGTTCTTAAAGGGTTATATATGTAGATACATCACAGTTTTCATTGAGAAGACAGGCACAGTGTAGAATGAGGAGAGGCTTTTGAATACCCAGGATTTTAACTTTTGCAATCTGAGAAGATTGCTGAGAAGGAAGAATACAGAACCATGGAGAATTATTCTCAGACCTGAGACCTAATCAAGGAACCTTACCATTTTCCTGGCTGGATTTCAGAATTGCTATGAAGCAGTAAGTTTGCTGTGCTTGCTACTCCCCTTCTTCCCACCTCTTTTGAACAAGACTGTCTATAATGATTATCTTATGCTTTTCCCCCTTTTGTATGTTGGGTTTGTGTGGGGTACATAACTTGTATCCCCAGTTTCACATGTCTATAGATAATGAGTACTTCAGGACTTGTACTTAATGAACTACATTTGAGGGACCTCATCCCTACTTAGACCTGATTTAGAAGATTAGATTCTTGAATTTGAGCTGCTGTTGTAATGGGATGAGAATTTTGGTTCATTTGGAAGAGAGATGAGTTATTGGGGAACAAAATAATGGACTTTGGTAGCAGTATGTCTCTAAAATGGTGCCCAGCCTCCTGGTATTCATCCGTTTATGTAATTCTGTTGCTCTGAGTATAGATGGGGCTAATGACTCATTTCTAACAAACAAAGTAAAGTATAAGTAAGAGGATGCCAGTTCCAATGGTTGTTATAAAATCCTTTGGTTTTCATCCAAAAGGGTCTCTCTCTCTTCTGGATGGTCTACTCTGGGGGAAGCCAGCTGCCACACAAGAGGTAGCCCTATGCCAAGGCCTATGAAAATCAGTTTGAAAGTAGATTTTCTGAGGTCTGCCAACAGACATGCAAATAAGCCTGAAAATGAATCCTCTGAAAATTAAGCTTTAAGAAGACCATAGTTCCAGTAAGCAACTTTATAGTTGCCTTATGAGACTACCTGAGTCAAAACTACCTAGCTAAGCTACTTTTGGATTACTGACCCACAGAAGCTGTCAGATATGACATACTTGCTGTTTTCCACCTCTGCGCATTGGGAGTAATTTGATATGCAGTAATAGAGTTTTAAAAATTACATTCTAGGGAATAGACTACATTACAATGTTCTAATTGTTATAATACAATGTTTTATGAGGAAGCAATTCTGACCTGTTTAATAGAACAATGTTGTCAATGAATCTTTTAGTCACTGTTTAAAGAGTGTCAACTTCAAGTTTGGTCTCTTTCCTCTCCCCTGTATAACCAGATATTTTGATTAGTTAATCCCTTTAATTACAAAATGATAGCCAAACAAGGAATCAGAGAAGCATGATTCCTTGTCTTGGAATTTTCCCAGATTATGATGCTTAAAGCTAAGATGGGCTGGGTTAATACGATGGGTTAATATATAATAGCTGACCTTTATGGCATGCTGACTATGTACCAGGAACTGTGAAAATTGCTTAATTTTCATAGCAACTCTTTGAAGTAGGTATTGTTAGCATTCCTACTTCACAGAAGGACATACATTGGCAAGAAATGGATCTGAGATTTGGGCCCAGGCCTGCTTGCCTGACTGCAAGGCCCAAGCTCTTAATTACTCAAGGCAAATAAGATCTGCTGTGCCACTTTGCATAAACTGCCTAATAAGCTGTAATGGGTGAATTGTCTTCATAGTTCAAAACTTATGAAACACAATCAGGGCAATATGATTCTATGTCTTCATGGATGCAATCTGACAGTGATTTGTATCCAAAGATACAAATATGTCAAGTCTGAGCTCATGATGTTTTTGAAGAGAGGGGTGAATGCCTAAGCTGAAATAAACTTTATCCCCTTGTTATGGGCTTTGTCCCTAAGAAAACTTTGGCCAATCTTAAATGTGGAGAAAGTGAGAGATATTTGAATATATGAATTTGTCAGGACCAGGAGTACATGATCCTAAGGGATCAATCTCAGGGTTTGCAGAAATCTTTGGATGAATGAAACCCAAAACTCCCTTCCTCTTTTTCCCTCACTAAGGTAAAAGGGAGATGTTATGTGCCATTTACCAAATGCTTTATACATATAAGATCATTCTGATAAATCCCATGGATTCATTTATTGGCCATTTTTAGAAGATAATTTTTGTCCTTGTTTTACTTGAGAAAGCACATCTTTTTTAAGAACATGACATTAAAATAATTTTCAAATATGGAGTTTTGGTTCAGATTCCTAACTAAATATTTATTTTGGTTTGCTTCTTCATTAATTCTTCAATAAATAATTTGTTCAAAATTGAATCCTTTATACTTTCTCTTTTAAGTTTGAGCATATTTTTATTTTAATAATTGTTAGAAAACGCAATTCGTGTTTTCTTGGTCAAGAAACATGATACACGAGCTCTGCATTCAGTCACGGGGTGATGGGCAGGCTACAGTTTATCTTATCAAGCCAGAGTTTTCAGGTCATTTCCAGTTTTCTTTTCAAACTTTTACTTGAAAAGAAAATTAATTGGAAAACACCAGAAAAGCTTTTTTCCTTCCTCTTTCAACTACTCAACTGCCAACTGCCAACTGCCAATTCTTTCTGAATTCTTTATCTGATGTGCACAAGATACAGGAAAATTGTGGCTGTTTCTGGACTTGGCAATAGTTAAATGGATTTTTTAGAAAATGGCCAAGATCAACCTGTGTTTTATAGAGACTTTTGATTACATGCAGCTTTCTCTGTGGCATGAAAACCTCTTGAAGGATTAGCATTCTAAGCAGAATTACCATACTGGAAGGTTTGTGTCATATTTCAATGACAAATTTATTCAGGAAAACACTTCTTTGTAAATATTCTCTAAATTCTCATAAACATTTGAGCTCTTGGGGGTCAGAAATGAGGGCACAATTTGCATAAATTAAACATACACATATGTACACATGCATTTTATAATCCAAAAGTCTCTCAGATGTATTATAATCATCCCTGAAAGCTTCATCAGAATAACTGCACTGTTTCTTCTAAAAGGCCTGTGACATAGACTATAGAAACACAGTGTGGAAAAC
Source organism: Orycteropus afer afer (assembly GCF_000298275.1). Taxonomy (NCBI): domain Eukaryota; kingdom Metazoa; phylum Chordata; class Mammalia; order Tubulidentata; family Orycteropodidae; genus Orycteropus; species Orycteropus afer. Next base: position 3,703,576 of record NW_006921797.1, on the reverse strand, counting down.
TTATTTTAACAGCTGATGTACTGCAGCTATATTAAGGTAGCAGCTAAATTAACTTGGCTGAAAACTGAGGATGTTATATATATCTTTTCATCAGTAGACCAGTGGAAAATATTAAGCTTTTTTTTTTTTATGTAAGACTTTAGCTGACTGAAATCATATTATAAACAAGTTACCCTATTATGACTCTTTTGATAGATTTTAATTTTTTTTTGAAACAGGACTTTGCAAATTTCTATTAAATGAGATAGCCACATCAACACATTCCCTGAGATTATTTTTACCAGAATATCTGATCATCTGGTTGGAATTTTCAGTTGGTTTATATCTCTATCTTATTAAAATTTCAAGGCGTCATAAAATATTAAAGCTGGAAAGTAACTTAGGGAAAATTTTAGGCAATTGTTTGCTTAATTTCTCATTAGAAATAGGCCAGAGATGTAGATTAATTGTAGAGTTAACTAATGACAGACCAGTGGAATCAAGGAACCAAATGTGATTAAAATGCTGCCTTCTCTGGGAAGATGAGGCCCACATTGAGCAAGAATCTTAATTACAGAAACTCATTTTACAAATGGATCCAGTCATTGTCTACAAGGCCAGAGTGATAAGCTTCATAAAGAAGGGCAGCGGAGTGAGTCTGTTTTATCACCCGCCTTATGTTACAATAAGGAGCTCTGGTGGTGCAGTGGTTAAGGCATTTGGCTGCTAATCAGAATGTTGGTGGTTCGAACTCACTATCCACTTCATGGAAGAAAGATAAATTTTTACTTCCAGAAAGATTTGTGGAAACTAATGTGTGTCACTACGGGTAGGATTGACTCGATGGCAGTGAGTTTGGTTTTTTTTTTTTTTGGTTTTATGTTACAATGGGAATCTTGGGTAATACAAGCAGTAAACCTTTTGCTTTCCATTAGTAGCTGAAAAGCTGGAGATTTGCTGTGATAAGATGGAGATTTGAACTCACCCAAGACTCCTCAGAAGAAAGGCCTGGTGCTCTGCTTCCAAAAGGTCAAAGCCATGAAAACTCTACAGAGCACAGTTTTACTCTGATAGACATGGGGTCACCATACATTGGAATCAGCTTCATAGCAATTAAATTTTTTTTTTTTTTAATTATGTTACAATAAGCCAAGCTCCACATTCCAGCTGCACCATCCAGAAAATAAGTTGAGGTGAGATGTTTGGGGAGATTGACTCTGAGTATAAAATTCTCTATGATAGAGAAAAGTTCAGAGAATGCCCTGCTAGAGTGAATGTGAGAGCTTGTCTGTATGGTTGGGATAAGGATGGGCATGACCGAGAGGAAAGTGGAGGGAGACAAGAGAACTGTGAAATTCCTGGAAATAATTTGCTCCCATGTCACCCCCATGAAAATCTTCTCTCTAAATCAGTCAGGAATAATGAATGGTGTGATGCCCAGTAGCCTGCACAGTTATAAATACAAGGCCCTTCATCTTAGAGGTGCCCCATTACCACTCACTAAAACAGTCTGTCATAGTGCAGCTCTGGGGCCATTTATTCTTCATGACCCTCTTGGCAAGGTGACTGGGATTTCCTGACACCAGGCTCAGGTCCTGGCCCAGTGAGTGTTGTGCATTAATATCCCTTGATTCATCTCTTTGAAAGGTTATCATGTCTTGGGTTTGCTTTTGTGTCTGTCAGTAGGCAAACAAAGAAATAAGCAAACAGAGCAAAAGCTAAGCCTGCCTTTGCTGGAAAACACAGCTTGTTCATAAAGTGATGATGGGCTAAAATTTCATTTATGATAACAGGCATGTTCACAGTTATACTTTAATGTCAAGAAGGTAAGAAAGTTTAAGAAGTGTTTTAACAATTAAATAGCTTACCATTACCAAGATTCACATGTTACGTAGTGAAAGGCAAACCTTAACATAGCAATTGCAGCACAACAAGGTCTTCTGATTTGCAGGCTGCTTCAAGTAACAGTTGTCCCTTTGATAATATTGACACCTATCTTCTTTCACGATCTCCTGCTTCTCCTGCACTTTGTAACATATCACATCTGTTTTTTGGGCCACTGTCATAAGGAAGCCTGGAAGAATGAAGAAAGTCCTGATTGATCACAAGGTCCTATCAAATGTCAAAGCTGGCCCTGGCTGACCTCCCATCTATTCAGAGCTGCTTTGATTTAATCTCCAAACTGGCTGCTTCTCCAGGCTGTGAGTTCTATCTGCAACCCATGTGTCAGCATTGAGATATGACCTGCTTCACGCTCCATTCATCTCATTTGAAGGACGGAAATTAAACTGAGGGTCGAAGAGGGGAACTGCTCAAAATATACACACATTAACTGAAGCCTTTTGTGTGGGTGCATTATAGGAGTTTGAACAACCATTAAAAATTATATTAAAATGAAATTGATCTTTATGCTACTGAAATGGTTTAGAACTTTTTCCTCCTTTCACCACCTCCTTCATCTGTTCTCCTTTCTTCCCTCCCTTGTCTGTAGTCATCAAAGGACCCTGACCTCATTAAGGTTCAAAGTGAAAGGGGAGAAAAATTTACAATTTTCAGTTTCTTTAAAAGGGTGGCCTCTGGAAAATTTACTTATTGCCCGTAGTTTACACAGTAAATATTAAAAAAAAAAAAAAAATAGATAAGAAAACCTGGTCATCAGGCTAATAGAAAAATAGACTGCTTTCTTTAGCATTATTGATTCATTTAAGTTCAGACTTTCAAGGTTTTATTATTATTATTATTATTATTATTGTGACTTGGGTGAAAGTTTACAGAGCAAATTCATTTTCCACACAGCAGTTCATACACATTTTGTTTCATGACATTGACTGCAATTTCCCACAAGGTAACAGCTCTCTTCCCACTTCCTCCCTGTAGTTACCTCTTCCCTGTGTCCTTCTTTCTTATGCACTCCCACTCCTCTGCGCTGTCACCCTGTGTAAGCACTTGCTCTTCTGTCTGTTCTCCCACAATTGATCTCTCTAAGGAATGTATCTACCTGATGTCAATATTTATTCTATATGTCTGTCTATTGTTTGGCTGGAAGCCACAGGAGTGAGTTCAGTTCCAGACCTGAAGGATAACTAGGGGTCATAGTCTTGGGTGTCTTACCAGGCTCTATCAAACTGGTAAACCTTTTTTTTTTTTTAAATGATTTTGAATCTTGTTCCACATTGTTCTCCCACTCTATCCAGCATCTCCTGCACTGATCCCTTTCTGAGTGGTTGACTATGGTAGCTTGGCACCATCTAATCTTCTGATGTCATGGTCATATATGCTGAGGATTGCATGGTCTACTAGTCCCTTGGACTATGTGTTTGGCTTTCTTCATTTTTCTTTGCTCTGGATGAGGAGAGACACATCATTGCATCCAGAAGGATCCTTGCAAGATTTTAAGATCCAATCTCTACTCAACAAAGTAAGATGTAGAACAATGTTTTTGTGTAGTATGTTATGCCAATTGAGCTTGATGTCCCTCGCAACCATAGTCCCTAGCCCACAGGTCCAACTACTTGCTCCCTTAGGGTGGTTGGCTGTGTCCAAGAAGTTATCATAACTTTGCCCCTTGTTAGCACTATTATATGCTTGGACATTGTTGTTGTTGTTGTTGTTATGTGCCGTGAGTCAGCCCTGACTCGTAGCAATCCCTCTTTGGGTTTCTGAGGTGGTATCACTATGGAAATAGACTGCCCAACCTAGCACATGCAAATACATATGTAGAAATATCATCTGCCAACCTTATATATGGTCATGGCCTTTCATGGTTTTAAAAAATTCAGTGAAAACACAAACTTTGGGAATAGTTCTATAGTTATCAGGATAAACTGGTACAATATAAAAATAAATATCCTAGGTTCTGGGTTTATTTATTTATTTTAATTTCTAAATTCTTCTTGATCTTTTCATTGACTCCTTTATACTATTAATCAAGGCTAGTGATTAATTGAGAACTTGATTCCACATAAATTTATTTGTTTGTTACAATAAGCCCAAAAATAAAGTCTATGCCATTTCTTAGAGGTGTCCCCCAAATATGGGAATGAGATAAGAATATTTTAAGTATGTTGGGAAAGTTGGCTGTATTTATCTCTGCGGTCATTTATTCATTTATTTGCTATTTGGATTTTGTATTGTAATTGCATCCAGGTAGAGAGGACTTTTTGTTTTTGTTTTTTTTAATTAAAACAAATATATTATAAATTTCCTGTTCATTATAAAACACATTCAATATAGAAAAAAGAAATCTGCAAAGACAGAAAAGGGAGGGGAGAGAGAGAAATTGAGAGGGATTGTTGACCCAAGGGAGCTCTGGTGGTGTAGTGCCTAAGGCATTTGACTACTAATCAGAAGCCTGAAGGTTCAAACCCATCAGACACTCCTCAGAAAGAAGATGGGGCAATCTACTTCCCTAGTGATACTGCCTCAGAAACCCAAGAAGGGGTCGTTACGAGTTGAAATCAACTCGATGGCAGTGAATTTTTTTTTTTTCTTTTTTTATATTGACCAAAAGTTAAGAATGTTAACATCTTAATGCTTATCTTTCTATGTTTTTCTTCTTGCATATGCACACAAGCACACTTTGTACTTCCCTTATATGAAATCATACTGTTTCTGCTGAGAGGAACTTGCCTTTTCAGTTGCTATGGCCATCCTTTTTTATGTCCACATAATATCACCTTGTACAAAAGTGACTATTTTGCTAATATTATATTGATGGCCATTTTAGTTGTTTGACACTTTGACTGTTACAAGCATTATTAAATAAAAATATTTTCATACTTCTATGGTTTTCTCCAATTTTCAAAAAGGACATGCACAATTAAATATTTATAGTTAAAACTATCATCTTTTCTTTTATGGTTCTTAGTCTGAATGTCTGCTTGAAAATAACTTTCCTTCTTAAATATTAATTTGTATTTCCTTCATCTCATATTATTTATTTGTTTTATATTTAACTAGTGTATAATAGAATGTGTTATATAATAGATGTTAATACTATTCTACACAAACCAGTTCATGGGACTTATGGGCATGTTGCAAACTGTGCTCATGCAGAGAAAAGTTATGAGCATCTGAAACATTCAAGGAATGACATTTAGTTTTGCAAATTGGGAAGGAGGAGAACACAAGATGATTGTGTCCTTCTTATACTGCTTCTCAGTAAAACCTTTCTTCCTGCCTACACTTATGTAGATATCTTATTTAAATCAAGTCAGAATGGGTTGAAAAAATTCATTCTTCAAATTATTTCTTTACTCCGTTGGATGGTCAATGCCACAAATAAAGCATGTATTATACCTTTGTTTGCCAACTACGACACCCTCCACCTGAGATATTTTCATAAGTGCATAGTATAAACAGGTATAGCCAACTTATGAAAATTCCTAAGAGGGGATGGGTGCAACTGGCAAGCAAACATAGAATGCATGCATTATTTGCATAAAAGTATGATAGATTAATTGCTTTAATATAGCACTTTGAAATAAAAATTTCTACAATGATGGAAATGTTCTGTTTCTATACTGATCAATATGATAGCCACTGGCTACATGCAGCTATTGAGCATTTGCAATGTGACTAGTGAAAATGAGGAACTAAATTTTTAATTTTATGTGTTTAGATTTAAATCAGTCAGCCACATGTGGCTGTTGTTTGTTGCCTTGAGTTGATTCCAACTTATGATGACCATGTTTGCAGAGCAGAACTGCTCCATAGGGTTTTCAACACTGTGACCTTTTGGAAGCAGATCACTAGGCATGTATTCCAAGGTTCCTCTGGGTAGGTTCAAATCACTAACCTCTTGACTAGTAGTTGAGCACTTAACCATTTGACTATCAGATTGAAAAATGCAGGTTTAATAATTTTTATCATTTTAGAACCATTGTAGTTGTTTGTGAAGGACTGTGGATGTCTTCCCATTTCATTTTAGTGCAGAGCAGATATAGTGAAGAACTTACAGTCTTGGAATATAATAACAATAAGAAAAAATAATGAAAACTATTTATGCTCAGAAAAGTTTTTCGATCTCTTTCAGAGAAGAGGTTTGAATAATTTCAATAAGGCAAGCATGATACAAAAATATCTTCAGGAGCCCCTTGAGTGAGAGTGATTGACCAATTATAAGGTGGTGTGGGTTCTACATCTGGGTTTGACACTAGCTAGCCATTGACCTGGAGTTAGTTTCTTGACTTTCTGTGGCCTAGCCAAATAGGTTGGTGGTTCAGATTCACCCAGCTACTACACAAGAGAAGAGACCTGGCAATCTACTCCTGTAAAGATTGCTGTTGTTGTAGGTACCATTGAGTAGGTTCTGACTCAAAGAGACACTATGTATAACAGAATTAAACAACATCTACTCTTGCGCCATCCTCACAATTGTTGCTATGTTTGAACCAATTGTTGCAGGTGTTGTGTTGCTCCATCTTCTTAAGGGTCTTCCTTTTTTTGCTGACACTCTACTTTACTAAAGGAGCTCTGGTGGCGTAGTGCCTGAGGCATTTGATTGCCAACCAGAAGGTTGGTGGTTCAAATTCACCAGTCACTCCATGGAAAGAAAACTGGGCAATCTATTTCTGTAAAGATTTACCACCTTGGAAACCCAAAGGGGGTTGCTATGAGTCAAAATCGACTCAATGGCAGTGAGTTTTTGTTCTTGATTCACTTTACTAAGCATAATGTCCTCCAGGGACTTGTCCCTCCTTATAGCTCTTCCAAAGTATGTGAGACGAAGCCTTGCCATCCTCACTTCTAAGGAGCATTCTGGTTGTACTTCTTTGAAGACAGATTTGTTCCATTCTTCTGGAAGTTGATGGTATATTCAATATTCTTTGTCAACACCAAAATTCAAATTCTTTGTTCTTCCATGCATATAAGATAATTGAAAATATAGATTATAGCCTAGTATGAGGTGGTACTACTCTTGTCACAAGGAGTTGCTATGAAATGAAAATCAACTTGATGCACCTAACAATAAGAATAGCAACAAGTTACTTGATACAATAAAAGGATTGAGATAAATTATTTTCTTGCCATGGATATCTCATATAAATTTCTTCTATTTTGAAAATCAAGTACTACTTTTTCCTCCATTTCTCAATAATTTGTATTAATACTCAATGCCCAACACCTCATAAGTGTTCATTATTTATTGAATGAATGGTTGCACTTATTTTTCTGCCTGGATTGACAGCTCCTTTTAGCCTCTATTCTTGAAATTTGATATTTTCCATCCTCAAATTTGAGAATTATTTTCAAACATAGTTGGTGTTGATGTAGGAGAAATCTTTTGCTGTAAGATCAGAGAGGACCATTGGGTGCAGACCTCAGCTATTGATGTTTTAAAAGAATTTACTTTGAGATGGCCAAGAGAGTCTGGCATTCCATTTCTTAACTGGTCTTTCAAAGGAAATCCTTCAGGGTGATCCCAAAGGACTGGGTCAGGTATATTGAGGTAGCAGTGGAAAGATAGACGGTCTAGAATATTACAAAGGCTTAGCTTCCCGGGACACACATCATATATGAATTTTCTCCACAGTATTTTAAATACCTCAGCAGTATTAACTACTTTGATCATTCAATGTAAAATACTAAGCATCATCTTCTTTTGTAATAACCTACTTTTATAATCTGACACTTATTATGTATTTTATTTGTTAGATATTTAACATCACCTTCTTTGGGATTAATAGTTAACTTTTAATTTGATGATGTCTTTTTATTCCAAAAAACTTTTAGTCTCAGGAAGGACAAAGGCATTACCTTTATTCCTGGTACATAGTCTCTGTGTCTCACACAGTGTAATGTGCTCTCCTCCCTGGAATCAAATATGTCTATACAGGAAAGCAATGTATGGATGTTAAACCAATACCAAACCCACTGCCATCAAGTTGATTCCAACTCAAAGTGACCCCATATGGCAGAGTAGAACTGTCCCATATTTTTCCAAGGTTGTAAATGTTTATGGAAGCTGTACATCTCATCTTCCTCTTGTGCAATGGCTGGTGGGTTCAAACCACCGACCTATTGGTTAACAGCCAAATGTATTAACCACTGTACCACCAAAACACCTTGTATACAGATTAGTAGTTATTGATTATGATTAGAATTGATGTTGCAGGTAATTTAATAGTTACTCTTATTTCTGTTAGTGCTTACCTTCTCCAGGCAGTCAGCTGTTGGTCACCATTTTCATGATTCACTATAGATGTCCAAAGATCTTCCCAGAATTTCTAGGACTTCAACCCTACAAGAATATCTAAAAGAAGATTCATTATACTCTTCACTGAGAAGAGATAATATTAAAAACTAATGACCATTTTAGTCCTCTGGGGTGTAATATAATTCAGGGGAGGGGATGAGGTCTGTCACCATCTCCTTCAATGGCAATGCACAACACTTAGAGTGATAAATCCCTGAAGCTTGAAGTTTTTCTCACTTTTGTAGAATGTAAGTGTTGACAATGTCTTCTTTCAAATGTATCAATATTTCATTTTTGATTACAGCATCTGTTTGGAGAAATATTGTGGTAGTAACAAAGGCTCCATCAATTTTATAAATAAGAGTATATCTTAAGGAAATAGTTAAAAAGGCACAAAAATCTAAGTGAATGAATGTTTTAAATGTGTCTTATTTATGATACGAAGTGGTTTGTGTGCCCAGTGTTAGGAAATGCTGTAAAAATTACAGTATGCTAGCAAAAGAAAAAGATTAGAAGGATGTCAACATTTAGCATTTTAAAGCATCCATGCAAACATGGAAAATGTTTTTGACATAATATCAGGTGAAACAAAAGTGGAATGCAGTATGTGTACTTAAGTACTAAGATATTCAAATGTGTATGGACAGTCCAAAGAAAAAAAACTTTTTGCCGTCGAGTGGGATCCACCTCATAGTGACCCCTCCTTGGGTTTCCAAGGCGGTAATATCCTCTAAACGGAAAGTTATTGCATTGGGTAGATGTGGTGGTTAAGTTTGTGTGTCAGTTTGGCTGGGCCTGGTTGAGTGCCTGGGGAGCTGGATGTAGTATTCCTCATGAGACTGGTAATCAACTCCATTGTGGAATCTACTGTGAGCAGCTGAGTAGCTGCCTTAGGGATACGGTCTGTTTCCTGTATATAAGGAGAAGCCTTGGGGAACAGTCTCTAGCTTATGGCACACTTGAACCTTGCATGTAGCTGTGTAATTGTTCAGTAGCCTGCCATGCTCTGCCAACCTTGGGACTTTTAATGGACTTGAATTAATGGCCTGCCATGTGGTTTGGTAACATTGGGACTGTGCCATTTTATTTGTCAACCTTGGGCTTGTTAGCTTTAGTAGCCAGGAGCTGCCTCAGTGAAGAGATGCCTCTAGCTTCAGTGGGCTGTGAGCACGAGGCAGAGCTGAAGCCCAAGGCTGAGGGGCTTTCACACAGCCCTTAGAGCCTGACACTTTGAACTTGGACTTCTAGTCTCCTGAACTGTAAGAGAATAAACCTCTGTTTGTTCAAGCCATCCCATTTGTGGTATTTCTGTTAGAGTGGCACTAGGTAACCAGAACAGTAGAGGGTTTAAATTCTATAAAAATAAAAACAAAAAAAAAACCAGGAGACTTGTGCTTAGGGTTTGACTTGAATTCCAACTCTGCCACAAGCTGCATGACACAGGAAAATTATAGAATCTCACTGAATAACCATTTCCTTATTAGCTGCATATATTTAATTTTTTTGTGCTATTCAACAAACAAATCCACTTAAAGAGCCTAGGGCATGGTAGGAATTCAGTACCATCAGTTCTCTTTCTCTTTAGAAGATAACTGAGATTTCCTTGAGAAGAAAAATTCTTATTCAATTTCGTTGAGTTTTATAGAAATTTCAATATCCCTATTTTTGACCAAAATAATTTTAAGTAATTAGAAATTAAAGATTAATGAGATAATTCCTTTATAAAAACAAATCAAACTCATTGCCATCAGTTTGATTCTGACTCATAGAGACCCCCACTGACTTTCCAAGGCTGTAAATCTTTATAAAAGCAGATTGCCTCATCTTTCTTCTGCAGAGTAGCTGGTGGGTTTGAACCACCAACCTTTTGGTTAGCAGACAAATGTCTTAACGACTACACCACCAGAGCTCCTTAACTCCTCCATAGTTGGCCAATATTATTTATGTTTGAATGGACTTCAAATGGATTTTTTTGAAAAAATAATTCTTATTAAATATCTTGGATTGGGGGTCAATTTCTATATATAGTAGAATATATAAAGCGAAGAATGGTATATTAACAGATCTTGACCATGAACTAGTACAATTTACATTTAATTTCCTCATACTGTTGAAATTAAGTTTTGGTACACTTATATGTAGTTTCCACTAATCTTCTGGGAATTCCTCCTCATAGAATTGAGGATGGAATGTCTCTCAAGTACAAAGCAATTTCAGGATGCTTGGAATCTCACTACATATTATACACAAGCACTTAAAAGCAATTGCTCCTGTAACTGAAAAAAGAAAGTGGACACTGGGCAAAGTGACTTTTGCTCTTTGGTAATAGGGACAAGAAAGGACAGGGGAATGTTCAAGTAAGAGGATTAAAGTTCTTAGTATCCATGTTTAATTGCAAAAGGAAATTAAGAACAAGTGAATGCATATTACTGCATGTATTAATGTAGACTTTAATTGGTTTGGAGTAAATTAATGGTTGCTTGCAATATTTCTGGCAATTTGTTATAAGCTGTGTAATTTTAAATTGGTTTCTTAAAAATGCTGGGTAAAACATTTTAATTCACACATTGCTTTAGGAATTGATTTGGGGATAATAAAATGTAATGAAATGTTTAACCGCAGATAGATCTATTTGCCCTGCTTTTTTTTTTTTTAAATAAAAAAAAACTTGAATGCAAATAATGACTACACCACTAGAATGTTTAGAAGAACTGTAACTGTTTTAAAGTAACTGATTTCTCTCTCTATTGGACAAATTATGGCTTATGTTAAAATTTTATTTTCTTTAAGCAGTGGAGAACAACGGAAATCCACTTGGGCTTTTCTCTTATATCCAAAAAAAAAAGTTATATATGAAATAGAAAGACATAGAAGGATACAAATATGGCAACTCCACAAAGAAATCATTGTAAAAGGCTAGATATCAGGAGACTTGCATTTGGGCCAGTGAGGAAAATTGCCATGTGTTCTCACCTAGTCCATGATATCAATGGGACTGTATTTGGCTCACTGTCAGACAGAGATAATGTGTTACTATGGCCTGATGTAAAGTATAGTATTAAATGAAAATTAACTGCAAGTAACTCTGAAAATAGTCTTCCAAGATACTCAAGAAAAATAAAGCTAAGATGTTCATTAGAATATAGTTTTTAGGTTTGTGGATATTATTTTCCTGCTCTGACTCTATGTATCTATCTGAGAGACAAAATAAAGTAAGTCAGGGCATACGAAACTACTCAAAGAACATAGGATCCCTTATGCCATGGAAATTAAAAGAGCGTTATACTCTTATCTTCCTTACCAGCCAGATATCCTGTTGGGTTTCTTTAGTCCAATTAGATTTTCAGTGTGTAGGAATGCTATAGAAATCCCAACTTCTCTTAGAGATTTATTTTGTTTGTTTCATCATTTTTTTTTTTTCTCCAGGTGATGAGACTACAGTAATAAGACTTAAAAAGAACTCTTGAATAGGTTATTCCCCAGATGTCCTAAAATTTGTGCTGAAATTATCAGTTACATTACTGCTGGCAAAGCAATGTATTTTATTTAAAACCATTTGTTTTCCCTTTCTGTGAACAGCTTACATTTCAAGGCTTCCTTTCTTAGGTATCTCATCTCCTCAAGCGAATTCATTTTTTTTTTTTTTTTAAACTTTATATTGTGATTTGGTGAAAGTTTACAGAGCACATCAATTTTTCATTCAACAATTCACACACATTTTGTTTCATGTCATTGATCTCAATTCCCTCAAAGTAACAGCACTCCTCCCACTTCCTCCCTGTGTTTCTCCTTTTCCTTCTTCCTTCTCTAACCTTCCCTGCCCTCTGGACTTTATCCTTGAGCAAATGTTGCCCTTTTGATCTCGAATAGTTGATTGTCCTAGGGATTGTATGCCATCTTAGAATTATTTACCTTGAAGACATGTATATTGTTTGACTGAAAATTGAGCCATGGGAGTGAGTTCAATTCCAGGTCTGAAGGGTGACCAAGGGCCATAGTCTCAGGGCTTCCACGAGTCTCTATCCTACCAGTTAGCCTTTTTTTTTTTTTTTTCTGAGTTTTGTTCCATATTATTCCCCCACTCTATCTACCACCTTCTAATGCAACCCCTTTCAGAATCTTTGGTAGTGGTAGGAGGCATCATCTAGCCTGAGTATCTTGGCATGGTCCATTATTCTTTTGGACTAATTGTTTCCTTTGATTTTTCTTCACTCTTCTTTGCTCTGAAGGAGAGAGACCAATAGTTGTACCTTACATGGCTGCTCACAAGGTTTTAGGGTCCCAACTCCAACTAACCAGGGAGAATGTAGAACATTGTCTTTGTGAACTATGTTGTGGCAATTGCTGTTAATGTTCTCTGAGACTATGGTCCTGAGCCTTTAGACCCAGTGACTCACTTCCTCAGGGTTTTTAGTTATGGCTAAGAAGTTTTCAAAACTTTGTTCTCTGTATGCTCTATTATATTCATGGATATATTTTCAGTATATGTAAATACATATGTAGAAATATCTTCTGTCGAACTTACATATATTCATGGGTATAGCCCCTGTACTTCTTCCCACATCTGTTCAATTTGTGTATCTATCTATGTATCTACTCTTACATTATTGATTACATTGTTATTATTGTTACTGGAGGACTGTGTATGAATTAGTACTTACCTCTGTTGGCTTTAACTCTTGTACTCCTCCCAGAGTCTTCCTTTCCTGTGTCATTTTGTGCTGACCTCCCCCTTATTGTGTATTGCCTTCCCCTTAAGCCTAGTTAATATGTGTTTACCCTTTAGTTAACCGTTTATCCTCCCTTCTCTTCTCACCTCTGGTAACCACAAAGAATATTTCTTTTTGTGTGAAAACTTTTTCTTGACTTTTTTAATAGTGATCTCATACAATATTTGTCCTTTGGTTATTGACTAATTTCACTCAGTATAAAGTTCCCTAGGTTCATCATTGTTGTGAGATATCTTGCAGATTCTTCATTCTTCTTAATGTTATGTAGTTTCCATAGTGTGTATGTACCATAATTTATTTATCCATTCATCCATCATTTTTAGGCATTTAGATTGTTTCTTTTTGCTATTATAAATAGTGCTGTGAAGAACTGATGTGCATATATCTGTTCGGGTGATGGCTCTTATTTCTCTAGGATATATACCTAGTAGTAGGATTGCTGGGTCATATGGTATTTCTATTTCTACCTTTATAAGGAAGTGCTGTACCTTCTCCATAGTGGTTGCACCATTTTACAAACCCAGTAGCAGTGTATGAGTGCTCCAGTCTCCCCAAGACCTTGGCAGCATTTGCTGTTTTCAGTTTTTTGAACTTTGCTGTTAGTGCTGGATGGAGATGATATTTCATTATTGATTTGATTTGTATCTCTCTAATGGCTAATGATCATGAGCATTTCTTCATGTGTTTGTTGGCTTCCTGAATGTCTTCTTTAGTGAAGTATCTGTTCATGTCCTCTTCCCATTTTTAATTGGATTATTTGTCTTGTTGTTGTTGAGATGTTGAGGTTTTCTGTAAATTTTAGAGGTTAGCTCTTTGTCCAGTATGTTGTTGCTTCCCCTTTTTTGCCCCCAGTATTTGAGTTCTGTTTTGACTCTTTTGGTGAAATCTTTTGATGCTCATAAATGTCAATTTTTTGGAAGTCTCTGTCATCTACTTTATCATCTGGTGTTTGTTCATTTTTACTTGTTTGATATTGTATTCATGACACATAGTAGAGTCCCTAAATCTGTCGTTATATTTTCTCTGATGATGTTTATAGTTTTAAGTTTCATATTCAGATCTTTGATTCAACTTAAGTTCATTTTAGTATATAGTATGAAATATAGTCCTGTTTCATTGTTTTGTAAATGGTAGGCAGTTTCACCTGCACTATTCATTAAAGAGAATATCTCTTCCCCATTCAATGAATTTCAGCCCTTTGTCATAGATCAGCTGTCCATAGTGGATGGATTTACTTCTGGGTTCAAAATTCCATTCTTTGCCCTATGTATCTGTCATTGTACCATAACAATGCAATGCACTGCCGTTGAGTAAGATATGACTCATAGTGACCCCTCCTTGGGTTTCTGAGGCGGTATCACTATGGAAGTAGATTGTCCAACCTTCCTTCTGAAGAGTGGCTGGTGGGTTTGAACTGCCAACCTTCTGGTTAGCAGTCAGATGCTTTAGGCACTATGACACCAGAGCTCCCATTGTACTAGGCTATTTTAACTACCATGGCTGTGTGGTAGATTTTGAGATCAAGCAGTGTGAGATCTCCTACTTTGTTCTTCTTCTTTAGCAGTGCTTTATTTATCTGAGGTCTCTTTCTTTTCTCCATAAACTTGTTGTTTAGGTTTTCCATCTCTTTAAAAGTTGATGATGGAATCTGTATCAGAATTGCATTATATCTGTAGATCACTTTGGGTGGTATTGACATTTTCATGATGTTAAGTCTTCCTATCCATGAGCATGGTATATTCTTCCATTTATGTAGCCTTGGAAGAAAGATGGGGCAATCTACTTCCATAGTGATACTGCCTCAGAAACCCAGGGAGGGGTCGCTATGAGTCAGGTCCAAGTCGACGGCACATAACAACAACAACAACTTGTGGTAGAGTTTGTAACTTTTTCTGTGTAGGTCTTTTGTGTCTCTGTTTAGATTTATTCTTAAGTATTTCAGCTCCCAAAGTAAGTATTTTCTCCTCCGTTCAAGAAGGAAAACCAGTTCTTAGGAAATCTCTCCCAACTCTATTCCCTTTATTCTTTTTCTCATTAAAGATTGTACTTTGATTACAGAATTAATCATATTACATATTGCAATTTCTCACATATGGATGTTATTCTTACACTAGACTATGAGCTTCTTGAAAGCAAGAAATGTATCCTGTTCTTCTTTGTAATTCTTATGTCTTAATGATGTTCATGGCACACAGTATGTACTAAGCACATGTTAATTTTTTAAACCAAAGTGCAAATGACTAGTAAAAGTCATCTCCTTCATTGGTAATGCATTCTAACAAATGCATGATTTCTTCTTTAGGACTGTGGAGCATTTTGAATAAGATGATAGGGTCCGTTTTTTCTAATTTTATATTTAATCAGAAGAGTCACTTTAACACACCTAGAATGAAATCTTCAGGTCTGACTCGACAGCACATAACAACAACAACAAAATCAAATCACAAAAGCACCTTTCTCTTCTGCCTACCTCTGAGGATGCGTTTGGATTCTCCAATGATTTTCCTCCCTCACTTTTCCGTAGTTTCAGTCCTGTTTATTAGCTGAAAACTTAGAGGTCTTGTTGATGTGTGTGTGTGTGTGTGGTATGTGGCAAGTCCTTTTCCCTTTCCTTTTTTTTTTTTTTTTTAAATTCAAATTTGTAAATATTTTTTAAATTTTTAATATTTTTTAAAATTTGTTCCTCCAGTTCTATTTGGTTTCCTCACTGCCACCCTTTTAAGGAGGCAGGAGAGGTAATAGTAACCTGATTTCATTTTAAAGAAATTGAAAGGACATAAATGCCTTTGACAAATGCCATTTAAACAACATGAGTTGCTCATATTCACTAAGACTGAAAAACCAGAATTCTTATCCTAACTCTTAAATCCTCAATTTCAGTAGTCTTTTCATTCTGTAGCACTTATATAGCATGTCATCATCTTAAGATATTTTTCAGTAATTTTAGATGCAAGAATACAGAATTAGACACTATGGAATGATCTGGTTCAATAATTCTTTATCACACTGAACTCTCTGCACTTAATCTAAGAGATGTTCATGTCCATCAGTGAACTAAGATCCATTAATCTAAGTTTAAGTAGTTTATTAATTTAATTGATTTGTCAGTGTAAATGGTCTCTTTAGGCACTCTTAACACATCAACATGATGATTAAAATAACAGATAATATGTCAGATCGAAGATTAACTATATGTTCAAATTAAGCTTTGTAATAACTTGCAAAAGGATTTTGGTATGTTTAACACCTGATAAATTTACATGAGAAGAGGTGAATTGGACAATCTATGATGTGTCGTCAATGATATATGTCATCAGTGAATAGGCTGAATTTTTAAAGTCCATACTTAGGAGGTTATTAACAGCTCATATACCATGGTTATTTTTATAATTTAGTAATAGATCACCATGTTCAATAACTAGATTTAACTCAGTCTTAGAAAACTGAGATTCTTAAAATCTTAGTACATATTATACAACCAAATACAATTCACCTGTAGATGGAAAACCTCACAGTGTCTAAAAGAGATAGATATCACCAATAGCAAATATAGTGCTAAGTCGATATGGGAGTCTCATCTACTTTATTGGAATCAAGCTCTTCTAAAAAAAAGTGAACGTAACACTTATACCTTTGCTTCTGTCAGAAGTTGGAGGGTGATTTTCAGATGTGGATGCTGAACCTGGCCTACTCTAAACAACCATAGTTATTATAAGTCTTTCCTGCTTGGCTAATTTACTGGTAACCAAAGCATATAGCTATCAAATGTCCATAACCTTACTTCTTAGATTGTGGCTTGAACCTGATTATTTATTTTTGCTTTCCAGTAATAACTACTCACAGCATGATTCCAGCCCTGCCAGTGGACTTCAGTGAGCTGAATCAAATAATCATATGATCTGCTATGCCAGGAATGACAAACTGAAGAGGAATGGTGTTGCATTCCCAGTCAAAAATAAAACTTCAAAATCTATCTTGAAGTGCAATATTGTCAATGACAGGATAATATCCATACACCTAAAAAGAAAACTAGTTATTATTATTATTATTCAAATTTATGTACCAACCATAATGCCAAAAGAGGAAGAAAATGAAGGTTTTTACCAACTTCTGCAGTCTGAAATTGACCAAATATGCAACCAAAATATATTGATTATTACTGGTGAATGGAATGCAAAAGTTGGAAACAAAGATCAATGGTAGCTGAAAAATATGGCCTTGGCAATAGAAATGACACTGGAGATCACATAGAACTTTGCAAGACCAACAATTTATTCATTGCAAATATCTTTTTTCAACAACATAAGTGGTGGCTGTGCATGTGAACTTCACCAAATGGAATACACAGAGATGAAAATGACTACATCTGCAGAAAGAGGTGATGGAGAAGCTCAATGTCATTGGTCAAAACAGGGCTAGGAGCTGACTGCAAAACAGACAACCAATTGCTCATATGCAAGTTCAAGTTGAAGATGAAGAAAATTAAAACAAGTCTACAAGAGCCAAAATACTACCCTGATTTTAACCCATCTGAATTTAGAGACCATCTTCGAAACAGATTTGACCATTGAACATCAATAATCAAAGACCAGATGAGTTGTGGGATGACATCAAGAACATCATACAGAAGAAAGCAAAAGGTCATTAAAAAGATAGGAAAGGAAGAAAGGAAGAAAATAGATGTCAGAATAGACTCTGAAACTTATTCTTTAATGGAGAGTAGCTAAAGGAAATGGAAGAAATAATGAAATAAAAAAGCTGAACAGAACATTTCAAAGTGTGGCTCAAGAAGACAAAGTATTATTATGAATGTGCACAGATCTGGAGTTAGAAAACCAAAAGGGAAGAACACACTTAGGATTTCTCAAGCTGAAAGAACTGCAGAAAAATCTCAAGCCTTGAATTGCAATATTGAAGGATTCTGTGACTGTTAACTAGAAGGCTGGTGGTTCAAACCCACCAGCCACTCCTCAGAAAGAAGGTTGGGCAATCTACTTTCATAGTGATACCACCTTGGAAACCCAAGGAGGGGTCACTATGAGTCAGGTCCAAATTGACAGCAATGGGTTTATGGGAAAAACATTGAATGATGTAAGAGTTATGAAAAGAAGATGGAAGGCATACACAGAATCACTGTACCCAAAAAATTGGTTGATATTTGAGTATTTCAGGAGGTAACATATGATCAAGAACCAATGGTATGGAAGAAGTCTAAGCTGCATTGAAGGAAATGGCAAAAAACAAGGCTTCAAGAATGGACAGAATAGCCATTGAGATGTTTCTACTTACGGATGCAGCACTGGAGGCACTTATTTGTTTATGTCACACCTCTCAATGTCACATAACAACAACAACAAATGTGTCCAATTGACAGGAAGAGATTGATATTTGTGCCCATTTCAAAGAAAGGTGATCCAACAAAATGTGTAAATTATCAAACAGTATCATTAATATCAAATGTAAATAAAATCTTGCTAAAGATAATTAAAAAATGGTTGCAGCAGTATATTGATGGTGAACTGCCAGAAATTCAAGCTGGATTCAGAAGAGGGTGTGGAATGATGGACAGCAGTGCTAGTTTCACATGGATCTTGCTGAAAGCAAAGAATACTAGGAAAATGTTTACCTGTGTATTATTGACTATGTGAAGGCATTTGACTGTGTGGATAATAACAAATTACAGATAGCATTGTGAAGAATGGGAATTCCAGAACACTTGACTGTGTTCATTTCATAAGCAACTTGTACATAGACCAAGAGGCAGTAGTTCAAGTCAAACAAGGGAATATTGCATGGTTTAAAATCAGGAAGGGTGTACATCAGGGTTGTATTCTTTCACCATACTTGTTTGCTTTGTATGCTTATCAAATAATCCAAAAAGCTGGACTATCTGAAGAAGAAAGCATCATCAGGACTGGAGGAAGACTCATTAATGACCTGTGATATGCAGAGGTTACAACTTTGATTGCTGAAAGTGAAGATGACTTGAAGCACTTACTGACAAAGATCAAAGGCTACAGTCTTTAGTATATATTACTCCTCTCTCTCTCTCTCTCCCTCTCTCTCTCTCTCTCTGTATATATATACATAAAATCCTTACTACAGGACCACTAAGCAGCATCATGATAAATGGAGAAAAGATTGAAGTTGTCAAGGATTTAATTTCACTTGGATCCACAATCAACACCAACGGAATCAGCAGTCAAGAAATCAGATGTCATATTGCACTGGGCAGTTCTGCAGCAAGGGAACTCTTTAAAGTGTTAAAGACCAACGATGTCACTTTGAAGACTAAGATACGTCTGACCCAAGCCATTTTATTTTCAATCACCTCATATGCATGTGAAAACTGGACAATGAATAAAGAAGATTTTAGAAGAAATGATGTCTTTGAATTGTGTTGTTTGCAAAGAAAATTGAAAATACCGTGAACTACCAGAAGAACAAACAAGTAAGGACATATTATATATTGTATTTTTCCAGGATGGGAAAAAGTGTAGCTAGAATGGTCCTTGGAAGAGAGAATGGCCAGACTTTGTCTCATCTACTTTGGTCATCTAGTCATAAGGAACCATTCCCTGGAGAAGGATATCATGCTTGGTAAAGTAGAGGGTCAACAAAAATGGGGAAGACTATCAATAAGATGGACTGACACAGTGCCTACAACGATGGCATCAAGCACAACAAGTATCGTGAGGATGGTGCAGGACCAGGCAGTGTTTCATTCTGTTGACAACAGGGTTGCTATGAGTTGGGAACAACTCATTGGCACCTAACAACAGTTACAACATGAGTCAGAGCCAACTAGATGACACCTAACAACAACAGCTGACTTCATTGTGCAGTGAAAAATCCCTGATTTCTCTTTCTTTTTTACACTTCTAACCTTTTTTGTTTGTTTGTTTGTTTGTGTTTAGGTCAACTCTGTGGTGTTTCTCTCTACATTACTTATAAGTCTTGTGATTATGAGAAATAAAAGCTTAGTTTAGACTACTATAAAGTAGAAGACAGTATATCCAAGACTGAAATTATTGATACAGAGATGTTAATGCCATTGACAATCTTTACTTTGTTCCTACTTCTCTTTTCACGTTTACTTCTTTCTTCACTTATCCTGGAAACTTGATTTCTCTGTTTTCTAGTTATTTTGACAAGGAAGGGTTTTTGTATTCATTTCCCAGAAATTTATCACAGCAGCTGAAATAAGCAAGAACCTCTTAGATCATTCCAAATTCTCAGGGAAGAACAGTGGTTTATCTAGCTTGGGTCAGATGCCCATTCAAAGCTAATCAACTATAAAAGGGAATAAGATTTGTTATATTATATTATTACAAGAAATCCTACATAACCTTGTGAGTATAAGTGTATTTTGGAAGGTGGACAATTAGTAGTAGTTTCTAGGAAAAGATGAGGAAATTCTCAGAGGAGATTCTTTGCCCTGTCTACTACCAGTCTATGTACTTTTCTCCCAACTGTTACTATGTTTTTCTAAGAATTGCAGGCTTTTCCAATCTGTGATAATTGTGACTAAAAATAGGATGGTTTAATATTATTGAGCCTTAAATCTCTGGTGAAAAACAAAACAAAACAACTGTCAATCTTTTAACTGTCTTTGAAATTTATTTGTGTCTTTTGCTCTTATAATTAGTTCTAGAACATAGCTTCCTCAGCTAGAATTTCCTTCTCTTTTTAGACAAAAACAAAGCACAGTTCCCTGACTCTCTCTTTCTCTTTGCTTCAGTATTTTTTTCTTAATTGAGGAAGCATTGCCATTTCTTGTCATCAGCCTTGTCACTATCTTCTCCTATAATGGACAATGTCTATCATAATTACACCATGTCATTCTATGCTCAATTCCATCCTTCTAATGAATGGTTTGTTATGTCAAAGAGAATATACAGTATTATACAAAAGCTACACACTACGATTTGACATTTTTCTAACAGTTACACTTTACATGGACCTTGGGAATGCAGGCCTTCTTTCCTTTTAATTTGTATACTGTCCTCAAGTAGGCCCTGCCCTTTCCCTTTTGAATCCTTAAAACTATTGTTTGCAGCTTACAATTTAGTCACATTCCAGCTGTCTCCCACAGATCACTAGGTGAACCAGAAGTAGCAATACAGCCACAGAACACTAATTTAATGATTGTGGATGGAATCTAGCTGAAACATCTTAACTTGAGTTATGATTGGCAGTATGAGAACACTAAACAACATTCAATGATTCATGGAAAAAATTGTACACTTCACTGAAGTAATTAATAATCATAGATTTAATTATTAGAATTTTCAAGTTAAAACCCCTTGATAAATGAAATCCAGTATTGAGTATAAGTTAATTTCTGATATATCTTATTAGCCACTAAAAACCCATGATGTTGAGTTAATTCTGACTCATGGAGACCCTATATGAGAGAGTGGAACTGCACCATAGGTTTCCAAGGCTGTAAATCTTTACAGAAGCAAACTGTCACATCTTTCTCCCATGGAGCAGCTGGTGAGTTTGAACTGCTGACCTTCTGGTTAGCACCCAATTGCCTTAACCACTGTGCCACTAGAGTGTCTTTATCTTATTACAGTAGCTCATAATTCTGGCTGCACATAACAATTAACTGAGAACTATTTAAAATCACAGATCCTTACATTACACCCAAGACGACTCCTTAAGAATCTCTAGGGGAAGAATTTAAATTCCAGCTACACAGGAAATCAATAATTTTGGTTAAGTTCTGTTCATTCTTTTACATGATTTAGGAAGTTTACTCACAGATGTGAGATTTGCAGAGCAGAAGTCAACTTCATTGGTAAATCAAGGGAAGATTACCCCTCAATCTATCCCCAAAATCCCATCTTCAGACTGTTCCACTCTCCTTATCTTTTTTTCCCCCTCACTTGATATCTTTTCAGAAAATCTTCCTGAAGTCAAGGCCTACCCCAAGAAGTTTGAGAAGAGAGAGAATGACTCCTCCTCATATCCAAATCTAGCCATACTCTGCTTGCTACAGAGTATTCAGGAGGCGGAAGAGGTACACTGAGTGGAAGAAGCTGCCTGCTTCCTATCTGGGTCTTTTCTGTCCTCAGTCAGGACCATTTACATTCCTGTGTAGCTTAAGCCCCCTTTCACTCTTGAGACTAATCTGATCTCAGATGCAGTAAAGTTAGAATTTTAACCAACCTGTGGGACATCAGTTCTACTCTGGTGCTATTATGATTTGTCTCTGATAACTAGGTTTCTGCCTTGCTCCACACTTCAGAGTCTCTATCTTGGTAACCTGCCTGATATTTCAGTCTTTCCAGAACACATATCTCGAAGTGTGGTGTAGGACCTCATTTACCAGGGTCCCATGAGGTGCCTATCAAAAATGCAGATAACTTGTCCATGTGTCCACACACATTGAATCAAAATCTCTAGGGCTGGAGCCTAAGAAGTGTATTCAAAATAAGTGGATATTTCTGAGATATAAGGCCTAAATTTAATGTTACATGCTAACTAAACACCTGGTAAAATTGAGAAGGTCTTGAATGATATAATCACAAGCTCCACTCTGCACTCTGCTCCCACAGATGTGGTAATCTAGCCAAACAACTCTCCTTATCAATGGACCAGAAGCAATTTTGCATATGTCTGCGTAGTAGTCGGTTTCACTTCCCTTCCAGGCAAGGGAATACAATCACATAAAATAAATTCTCCCACAGGAGTTAGGGGCATCCCACACTCTTGATATTACAAAACCTGCCTCCCACAGCCCTTGATTGTTCACTCTGTTACCCTGGGCAACATACACATAGTCCTGCATGGTGAGCAGTTTCCTCCTTCCTGGGCTGTGAGCATTTGTGACTGCTGTTAATCTCATCTGTCCAGTGCCAAGTGTTGTATATTTGGCCACTTCCTCAGCCATTGGGAGAATAGAAGGTGATTAAAATAATTTACATCTTTGTTTTGCAGAGTTTCACAGCTTCTCTAGTCTAGAAATTTTAGAGTCCTTTACATCTCTCTGTAGCTTATGTTTCTAGTTATTTTCATTATCATTACCATTCTGAATTTGGGTGAAAGTATACATAGTACAGCACAATATATATTTCCATTTTAATAAGGACCTTTAGATATATCATCTCTCAATTTGGATGGAGGTATACTGTGTATATAAAATTTAGGATGCAAGGCATTAAAATACTGTGATCAAATGTTTTCTATTGCATTCTGGGAAAAATAAATCATGTTATCAACAGTACCCATCCAAAAACATTACAAAATAGAAATCATTTATGAAAGGAAATTAATTTTCATCATTATTATTAGAATTATTTATTATCCACATTAACATCAATTAATATGATATATTACCATTTATGATTTAAATGGCTCTATTAATAATAGAAACATCTGGAACTTTCAAGAATCTTTTCTTTAAAGAGTCAAATATGACGAAAACAAAATGATCTAGGTTTTTAAAAAATTCCCTAGTGTTTTCCTAGGGAATCACTGCTGTTTGTTTAGTCATTTATAAGAAATATGTATTCACCCACATGTGTGATGAAGGAATTGTTCTCTCAAAGCTGAATACTGATTAGAAATTTATGGTAAGGGTTTCATTTTATATCAGATCATATGGTTGTAAAATATCTTGACAAGCACTGTAACAAACTAGTTAAAATAGTTTTTGCAAAACAATCAGATATGACTTCAGCAAATCCCAGTAACAGTGAGATTTAAGTTGGATAGCAAAGCTAAAATTTTCTGCAAAATATCCTTTGTGCCAAGGCTGACATGAATTAGAATTGTTAAATCACAATGGGCATTCAACTGTAAGGTGAAAATTAAAAGTGATTTATTTAGTGGTTTTGAATCTGGGAAGCAGTTTTATACCTTAACTATACATAAAGGATGTTCCTGTTTTTATGAATGTTAATTACCAAAAATTATAGCATAACTCATCTCCATTGCCACTAAGCTGCCTAGAGAAACTCACATACATTTTCTCACATTAATAAGTATGCTACTGATAGAGAGGTACAGGGGATGTAGAGACAACAAAGATGAACCCTTTTGCACATACAGTACTGCGTTGTCAGTGAAGGCAAATATGTCTATATGAGTGGATAAATGGGTGGACAGGCTGAACTATTACGTTATGTCTATGCAGGGGGGCGTGTAACCAAGACCATGTATAGGGTTGGCAGACAATGTTTCTACAAGTTTATTTGTATGTTCTGTAAGAATTCCCAGGTGTATAGTAGAGCTGAAAAGGGACAAGGTTGTAGTCACTTCTTGGTCACAGCCAGCTACTCAGAGGGAGCAAGTAGTTGAACCTGTGGGCTCAGGACCATAGTCGCAGGGGACATCAAGCTCCATTGGCATAACACACTACACAAAACATTGTTCCACCTCCTACTTTGGCAAGTAGTTACTGGAATCTTAAAAGCTTGCAAGCAGCCATCTAGAGGCAATGATGGGTTTCTCCTCATCTAGAGCAAAGAAGAATTAAGGAAAGGAAAGATTCATGGAAACAATCAGTCCAAGCGACTGGTACACCATGAGATCCTCAGTCTATATGACTATGAGACCAGAAGAATTAGATGGTGCCCGAGTACCATTGTAAACCACTCAAAGGGTGATCTACATAGGAGATCCTGGTAGAATGGGAGAACAATGTGGAAGAAAACTCAAAATCATTTGGGAAAAAAAAAAAAAAAAAGACGGACCAGGTTTGCTGGTCTGATAGAGCCTGATGGAACCACTGAGACTATGGCCCCTAGCTGCCCTTCAGGTCTGGAATTGAACCCACACCTGTG
>NW_006921797.1:3655463-3677520 GCF_000298275.1 Orycteropus afer afer | reverse complement strand
TTTTCAGTGTTCCCTCCCCTCCTCTCCCACCCCTGGTTACTAACAAAAAAACTTTCCTTCCATATATAAACCTTTCCTTGACTTTTTACAATAATGAACTCTGTCCTTCTGTGATTGACTTATTTCACTATATTTGTCCTTCTGTGATTGACTTATTTCACTCAGCATAATGTCCTCCAAGTTCGTCCATGTTCTGCAGTGTTTTGCAGATTCTACATTATTCTTTAGCATTGCATAGTATTCCATTATGTGTATGTACCATAGTTTGGTTATCCATTCTTCTGTTGATGGCCACATAGGTTATTTCCATCATTTTTGCTATTGAAAATAGTGCTGTGATGAACATGGTTGTGCATATATCTGTTCCTGTCCTGGCTGTCACTTCTTTAGGATATATACCTAGTAATGGAATGGCTGGGTCAAATGGTATTTCTAATTCCAGCTTTTTAAGGAATCTTCATACTGCTTTCCACAGTGGTTGTATCATTTGACAGTCCCATTAGCAGTGGCTGAGAATCCCAGTCTCTCCACATCCTCACCAGCATTTGTTATTTTCTGTCTTGTTGAACATTGCCATTAATGCTAGTGTGAGATAGTATTTCATTGTTGTTTTGATTTGCATCTCTCTGATGGCTAATGATCATGAGCATTTCTTCATGTATTTGCTGGACCCCTGAATATCCTCTTTGGTGAAGTATCTACTCATTTATTCTGCTAATTTTTAATTGAATTGTTAAGCTAAATGTTGTTGAGGTGTTGGAGTTTTCTATAAGTTTTAGAGCTAAGTCTCTTGTCAGGTTTATAATTATCAACAAGTATGAATTTGTTGCTGTCATTTTGTTATGTGATTTTTTTGTGGTGTTGCTGCTTTTTCATGGTGGTGTTGATTTCTTTGTTCCATATAATTTTCTGTGCTGAGCTCATTTTGTTTATGAATCATGTATGTCATCATTTCCCTTGTTGCCATTGTTTTAATATTTGCTGAATATTTGTGCTGGTCTTTTTAATTTTGATGTGAAGATTTATAATTTTTCTTTGAGGTTACCCTGTGATTTATAATTTTCTTCCTAACTTTAGAACAGTCCATTCTATCTTGTAGTTATCTTGAATTCCCTACCATTTAGAAGTTCTGTAACTACACTCCCCCCACCCCTTCCCCTTTTTTGGTTTGTAGCTGTCCTTATTTGTTAATTGATGTCTCTGGTTCCCTGTTTACAATCTTGTAGGCTTATTTACTTTGGACACTTCCATAACTGGATTGGTTTCTGGGTTATGTCATCATGTGTGTTAATGATCAGTTGTTGTTTGCTGTTGTTGGTTCTCTATCCAAAGGACTCCCTTTAGCATCCCTTGTAAGGTTCATCTGGTTTTAACAAATTTTCTTAATTTCTGCTTATCTGGAAATGTCCTAATTTCACCATCATATTTGAGGGACAATTTTGCTGGATATATAATTTTTGGTTGGAAATTTTTTTTTTTCAGGGCTTTATATATAGTGTCCCCTTGCCTTCTTATTTCCATAGTTTCTGCCAAGAAATCTGAGCTTAGTCTTATTGGCTGCCTCTTGCATGTAACTTTTTGCTTTTTCTGTGCTGCTTTCAGGATTCTTTCTTTGTCTTTGGTTTTGGGGAGTTTGATGATGACATGTCTTAGTGATTTTCTTTTTCTGTCTATTCGGTTTGGGGTTCATTAGACTTCTTGAATGGATATACTCTCATCTTTCATCCCACCATGGAAATTTTATTTCAATAAAACTTTGACAATATTCTCTGTGGTTTTATTTTTCTCTTCCTGTTCTGGAATTCTACACGTAGGTTTTTCCTGTTGATGGTATCCCACATGATCGTTAGGCTTTCTTCATTTGTTTTGATCTTTTTTTGATTGATCCCTTTTGAAAGAATAATTGAAATATTTGTCTTGAATCTCACTAATTCTGTCTTCCATTGATTCAGTTCTACTCCTTTGCCCATTCCTTGTGTTATCCATTTCTGAAAATTTAGTATTAATCTTCTGGATTCCTATCTTTAGATTTTGTATCATTTCTAATTTTTCATTTTGTTCTTGTATTGCCTCTCAAAATTGTTGTAAGGTTTCTTCTGTGTTTTCCTTAATTTGTCAGTGTTTTCCTTGATCTGTCTCTCAAACTGTTGAAGGTACCTAAATATAATTCTTTTGAATTCCTTATCAAGGAGTTCCAATGCTGCTTCTTCCTCAGGGATGTGTTTTAGATCTATATCCTGGTCCCTTGTTTCTCCTGCTTTATCTTGCTTCTTTGTGTGGACTGTGATGCTCTGTTTTCTCCAAGACATTGTGACATTTTCATGTTTATATTTAATTGGTGATTGTATGCTGGAGTGACTTGCCCACAATTTTAATTTTCTTTACTTTGTTTGGATGCTATCTACATAAGCAGGGTATTGTGCTCCTCTATTCACTAGTTGGCAGCACTTATACACTCATCACTTTTCCCATTGTCAGTCTCCCCTCTCATATGTCTCTGCCATCTGTGGCAAATGGAGCCTGTTCTTAGGTCCCTGGATTCCAAATGAGAAGGCTGTTGCTTTAAAACCCAATATGGCCACTGCTTTTAAACATTCAAAATGGCTGTGCCCTCCAGGAAGCTGAAAGGCCACAGCTCAGGTCGTCTCCCTCACTGTTTCCCTTCTTAGTCTTTGGCCACCAGTGCAGTCATCCCTGTAGCCCCTGGTTATAAGGGCTGATCTTTAGGTTAATTCTCAGGTCCCAACACCACTTGGAAATATTCAGGCCACAGCTCTGACCTTCTCTGTACTCACTGTTTTCATTAAACTTTTTCCACTAGTTGGTGCCTAATCCAGTTCTGTATACTTCCTCTCAAAGCTCAGGGCTCCAGGATTATCTGCTGTATCTCTGTCAATTGGTTTCTTTTTTCTTTGTTGAAGAAGGTTTGTGTAGCTTGTCTGCCTATTCTGTCATCTTACTGGAAGTCCATAAGAGCTATTTTTTGTAGATCTCTAGAAGCACCATTTTAGGTGGGGCAGAAATGTCTAAAGCATTTGAAGACTGCTAACCAGAAAGCTGGTGGTTCAAACCCACCAGACACTCCTCAGAAGGAAGATTGGGCAATCTACTTCCATAGAGATATCACCTCAGAAACCCAAGGAGGGGTTGCTGTGAATAGTAACCTACTCCATGGCAATGAGGTTTTTTTTTTTTGGTTTTGGATATATGTATATATATGTGTATTCAAGAACAAACTCACTGCCATTTAGTCAATTCTGACTCATAGTGACCCCTCCTTGCATTTCTGAAGAGGTATCTCTATGGAAGTAGATTGCCCAACTTCCTTCTGAGGAGTGGCTAGTTGGTTTGAAATGCCAGCCTTGTGGTTAGCAGTCAAATGCTTTAGGTACTACACCACCAGAGCTCCCATACACACACAAACACACACCTATCTATCTATCTATCTATGCGTCAATAAAGAATATAACAGATCAATTTCTGCTTTATATATGCAGACATACATACAAAACAATAGTGCATTACCAAACCAAAACCAAACTCACTGCCGTTGAGTTGGATCCAACTCATAGCAACCCCTCCTTGGGTTTCTGAGGCAGTATCACTACAGAAATAGATCACCCAACCTTCCTTCCTAGGAGTGGCTAGTGGGTTTGAACTGCCAGCCTTCTGGTTAGCAGTCAAATGCCTTAGGCACTACGCTACCAGAGCTTCTAATAGTGCATTAAATTGTCTAAAAAAAAAAAAAAGTCCCAGTCACAAGGTCATTTCCTGAATCCAGGTTTCTGTTACTTCCAAGGGCTGGTAGGACAGCAACCTGCCTGTAGTAAAACAAAACAAAATTTGCTGCCATTGAACAGATTCCAGCTCATGGCAACCCCAGGAGTTTACAGAGTAGAACTGCTCCATAGGGTTTTCTTGGCTGTACTCTTCACGGGAGCAGATGGCCAGGCATTGCTTCCACAGTGTCACTCGGTGGATTCTAACTGCCACCTTTAGATTAGTAGCTGATCACAAACTATTTGTGCTTCTCAGGGACCTATCTATAGACACTAGATCCATAAAATTTAAAGTCCTTCCCCTCCCCAGTTTTTAGATTAATTTTTTTTTTTTTTCTTCAGGGGTCATTGTCATAAGCTTTGTAAGAACAATACAAGGGCAATAAGAGCCCAATTAGTGATCTGTCTATAGATTTCCATGGGAGTTTGACTTTCTGAGGAAAATCTCAAGAGTGCTAAACTTCCTTTACAACACCCAAGACCCACTGCAAAATACAAACAAACAACCAAACAAAAACCTCTGAGATCTTTTACGATTTTCTATGAAATGAATCCAAGGCTGGCATGGTAAATTACAGGAAGGATGGAGCCTTAAGAGCCAAGCATCACATAGCTCAGACCTTTCTTCTCCAACTGAACCAACAAAATTTCTAACAATTCACCTAGTCTTTGCCCTAAAACCAAAACCAAACCCACTGCCATCAAGTTGCATCTGACTCTTGTTGTTGTTGCTGTTGTCATGTGCTGTGGAGTCAAACCTGACTCATAACATCCCCTCATTGGGTTGCCGAGGCAGTATCACTATGGAAGTAGATTGCCCAACTTTCCTCCCGAGGAGTGGCTAGTGGGTTTGAACCACCAGGCTTCTGGTTAGCAGTCAAGTGCCTTAGGCACTATGTTACCAGAGCTCCTTAGTGACCTTAAAACGCAGAGTAGAACTTCCCCATAGGATTTCCAAAGCTGTAAATCTTTATGGAAGCAGACTACCTCTTTCTCCCATGGAGTGGCTAGTGGGTTCAACCCACTATCCTCTTGGTAAGCAGCCAAATTGTCTTAACCACAAATTGCCAACAGAGTACCTTTTGTCTAAACCCTTCACAAATTCCATGCTTAGTAGAGGTGTATGTCTCTGTAGTTGTTATGTGAAAGAAGGTGGAACTTTCTTATAATGGTGTGGAACAGAGATTGACCACTTCCCAGAGATGAGTAGAAAAAAACAAGAAGTGCTGCATCTATTTTCCAGTACATCCTGCATGCACCTCCCCATTTCTGCCTCATTAACTGGTAATAAAGTGGAGGAACATGTATTGCTTTGTTTATCTACATTTTGGTGAATGTTCTCTATTGATGTCCATGATCTCACTGAAATATCATTAATCAATCTCCAAGGTCTTTATGCTTCCTCATTCAGAAGTCATGTGTCAGTCAGCATCCCATCCTTGTTGCACTAAACATACTGAAGCTCTTTTACAGGATTGTTCGTAGATTTGTCTCCACTTTCCACAGCTGTCTCTTATTGCTTCTCTTCCAGTTTTTAACCATCTCCTGTTCATTTGGATTTGTTTTGATTGATGCCTACAAGCACACATTTTTCTTTGAACATGACTTTGATGAACTGTCTGATGTGCAAGCACAGTTTCCTTGTACTCACTTTTGTCCTTGACCGTTGTTTGTAACTCCCCACAGTATCATAGTCTAATTTGCTGTCTTGGTTACACACATAGTGATTATATCCCTTTGTATTTAAAATCTTTGGTTGGATATATTAGTTCCATCATCAATGATTCTTTTAAAAATAAATGTAAAATAATTACTTTAATATTAACCTAAAAGTAGTGACTTATATATACCATTGTTCTTTTTAAATTTTCTTCAACATCAGATGCTGTGACATGATTTGTGGGTGATTTCCACTATCTTTCTTATCTCTGCCCTATGAAGACCTATGACAAGAAGTATTTTATGATGTGTGTGTATGTAGGTGTTTGTGTTTTTATTTATGTGTGTGTTTTAATAGTATAGTTATCATTTGGTCTTGAAATGGATGTTATAGTCAAAAGTAGGGTTTACCTGTCGAGTGTGTGACCTTGTGTGGATGATCATGTTTACTAAATGTTACTAAAAATTCACAATTGCGAGTTATTTCTTGACATCTTTGAGCACATCTCTTTTTTAATCCTCTAACTCCAACTCTATAGATTTTTTAAAATAAAAATTTTATTTTGAGAAATTATAGGTTGACATTGTGTGCTCTTTACCCAGTCCCCTATAAAGGTAAAATTTCACAAAGCTATAGCTACAAATATCACAATCAAATTGATACTGTTATAGGGAAGGTGTAGAACAATTTTTTGTCACCATGAAGATTTTACCTGTCTTTATATCTCTTATACTATATCTATGTCTTCCTATCCCCTCCATACTCCTGACACCTAGTAACCACTAATCTGTTTTCTAGCTCTGTAATTTTGTTATTTCAAGAATGTTATATAAACAGGATCATACAATATATATCCTTTTGGGATTGGCTTTTTTCCCTACTTTTTTTTTGGGAGGGGGGAGTTTCCTATTCTTTGGGGATTTCTTTGGGGATTTATCCAAGTTGTTGCATATATCAATAGTATATTTCTATTTATTGCTAATAGTATTTCATGGTATGGATATACCAGAATGTGGTTCAACATTTACTATTTGAAAAACATCTTTTTTTTTTTTTTTTTTCAGTTTGGGGCTATTATGAATAAAGCTCCTATGAACTTTTGTGTACAGGTGTTTATGTGAATATAAGTTTTCATTTCTCTGGGATAATTGCCCAAGAATCCAATTGTTTGGTCATATGTTTGTTGCATATTTAGTTTTATAAGACACTGCCAAAACTGTTTTCCAGGGTGGTTGACCAATTTTTCATTATCACAACCACCAATGTATCAGTGGTTAAATTTCTCCAACCCTAAAAATTCTAAGAGGCATCTTTGAAGGAAAAAAGGTATTATTTGGTTATTAACTTTTTCGGCTTTTAGATAAGTCATTATAATGTGTTTTAATTGAGTGGGTTCAATCTTCAGTGCACTGAGATAGGAATTATTGAAGATCCAAAGGCAAAAAAGAAGATAACTTTGCTCTGCTTCACCAGAGGAAGTAGATTTGTGAATGATGAACAAGAAAGAGTAATTGTGCATGGTACATGTAAGTTCAACAAATGTACTGTGTGAATACAGTGGAAGATTCCATCAATTCCAAGTATATAGGTGGAGGATGGGGAGGTATTGACCTGATGTAGTTAGAAATTTCTGGGCAGTCTGAAGATTTGAAGAGTGAGTATATTTGAAAAGGCAAATATATATGTATATATATGAATATATATTCTTCATATATATATATATATATATATATATATATATGTATATGACAAAAGGCTTAGAGGAAGAACATAGGCTCAGCATAGAAAGGTGGAAAATATGTTGTGTACTTGGAGGACCAGGAGTACTTCAGTGGAATTTGAGGATTAAGTGAGTGGAGGCTTGGATTGAGCAATTGAATTGGGAAACATCTGAAAAAAAATATCATGAGCAAACTGTAGTAATCTTTGAAGGGATTGGACTTAGTTTGGTAGTTAATGGGAAGCTCCTGAAGTTGGTAGGCAGGAAATGACTTGGCTTTCATTTTAGAATATTTACAAAATTATGTTGAAAAATTGTCAGATTCAAGGTGGAGAGATTTGAGGAGAAGCTATTGTGATAATTGAGGTAAAAGATGCTGAGAGCATAAGCTCACTGCAGATGTTTTAAAATGATACTGTGCTATTTTCTGTAACATTTTTTTAAAGTCAACAAATAATGCATGTTCTTTGCAAATAAATCAGAAATAGTGGAAAACTGAAAACAAAGATGACCTGTAATCTCTTTACTCAAAAATAACCACAGTGAATGTTTTAGTGTTTGTAATTTTATCAGCTTTATGTATATGCATGTGTGTATAATTTTGAGCAGATATAAATCATACTATATGTAATATTTAAGGAGCTCTGGTGGTGCAATGCATATGACATTTTACTGTTAACCAGAAGATTGGCAGTTCAATCCCACTAGCTTCTCCATGGAAGGAAGATGGGGCAATCTACTTTCATTAAAGATTTACCACCTTGGAAATACAATGGGGGTCGCTATGAGTCAGAATCAACTTGATGGCAGTGGGTTTGGTTTTATATGTAATATTTATAACCTGATTTTGCACCTGTAATATATTATGGCATCTTTTTCAGTGTATACATGTGTCTTTCAGAATAATTTATACTTATTTCCATTATATAGAAGTACCACCACTTACTCACCCCATCCCTACTACAAGATACTTAGGTAGTTTTATATTTTATTTTGTTTTATGTATTTTTTTATTTTGCCAGTTTTACTATTGCTCTTTTTGTATAAGCATTTCATGTTCAGATTTGAAATCAAATATAAAATTTAGTATTATGATTAAAAATGGAGTGGTGCCTGAGATGTCCTGAGACCTCTCCACACTGTGCTGACATCTCTTGACTTTCCCCACCTTGCAGAGCCTGAAAACAGCATGATTTAGGTTAAATCAGAGACTAATAAATTCATGATTTTTCTCGCGGTTCGAATTGCTACTCAATCTATTTTTCTCCAAGTTGAGTTCTCAAAATTGGACTGTGCATCAAATTACCCAGGGAGTTTTGATAAATGAAGGTGCAAGGTTCCACCATAAAATATTCAGCTTCAGGAGGTCTGGAATGAAGTCAGGAATCTACATATTTTTTGCTCTTCTTTAGGAGATTTGGTTATACAGTCAAAGTGAAAATCATAGGCTGATTTTCTTTCTTTCTCCCCTTTTCTGGTACTACTGTCTTCACTGACTGTGGGCTTGCTAAGACACTGATAGAACACTTCATGCTAAGGTGAGGCTGAGTGGTGGTGGCTTGATGTGCTCCTTTCCAGAAGGTTTAATGTTTTCCACCAAAAGAAAGCCAGACTTGGTGAAGAGAGAGTTTTGAGAAGGAGAGTTTGTAAAAACTTTAAATCTTGGGCTGGGCTTTAAATGGATATCTAACTGGGTATGGACCTTCTGTCTTACAAAAGTGTTTACTGTTTTCTCTAATTAGGCAATGTAGCTTCTAATGTTACTACCAAGAAGAAGTCCTTGAGAGTTGCAATCAGTTAGTGCCCTAGGCTGCTAACTTAAAAATTGGAGGTGTGAGTCTACCTAGAGTCACCTTGGAAGAAAGGTCTGATGATGTATTTACAAAAAATCAGCAGTTGAAAACCTTATGGAGCACAGTTCTACTCTGACATATGTGGGATTGTTGTGAGTCAGAATTGACTCAACAGCAGCTGGTTTTACCAGGAAAGCATATTTATATGGACATCTGAGTGTACATGATTATCTCTTTTCTGAGCCCAAGTTTTACACAACTGAGGTAGGTACTGTGTTCTTGAAGGAAGACAAGAAGGGACCACTTGAGTAGGTGCAAAGGGAACAGATAGGAAGGCCCATGGAGCTTAAAACAGATTTTACCTAGTACCTTCTTGCTCTTGGGGTAGACTCTATGGTGCTGTATAAAAGACATTGTCCTTGAGTTCCTATGGAGATCCGATGGGGAAGTCTGCAGAAGTGTGGCCTCAGGTCATCCACAGAGGATCCAGAGCTCCCAGATGAGTGACCTCTTCCTGTGCCTGGACTTTTGGATTATCTCTGCAAGCTTGGGGTAGTGATTCATTTTCCTCATTCATACCTTTTGTCTGTGCTCCCTTTAGGATTAAGATATTCTGTAAATACATCACCCATATGTCACTTTGCCTTCCTATGGTATTTGCATATTGCTATGGTGCTAGGAAGGAGCTCTGGTAGCATAGTGGTTAAATCACTTGCCTGCTAACCAGACGGCTGGCGGTTCAAACCCACCAGCCACTCCTCAGAAGGAAGGTTGGGCAATCCTACTTCCGTAGTGATCCTGCCTCGGAAACCCAAGGAGGGGTCGCTATGAGTCGGGGCCGACTCGACGGCACATAACAACAACAACAACAATGGTGCTAGGAATTATGCCACTGGTACTTGAGATACCAGCAGAGTCACCAATGGTGAACAAATTTCAGCAGAACTTCCAGACTAAGGCAGACTGGGAAATACAAAGTGGCTGCAACAATATACCTGAGTACACTCAACACTCATGAAGACAGCACAGGACTGGGCAACAGTTTGTTCTATTAAATGTAGACATCATGAGTCTGAACAGATTTAATGGCAACAAACAATAACATTCTGTAGATATCTCTGAAATCAGTCTTGACACTTTGCTTACCTTCTCTACTCTATGAGCCCAGCTCTGTCTTTTTGATCAGGGTTTCTATGAACATTGGATCTTGGACAACTCTTGTTTCTGGCTTTGCTTGCCTAAGGGAACATTGTCTCATCTATAGCCCAAACTCAGTAACAATCTTTCACTAACTCCACTACAAAAACCAAAATTTTCTTCTACTTGCAAATGGGAGAAGAGAGCTGCTTTTTTATAAGCCTCAAGCAATATTCTTGGCAGAAGTTAATTTTCCCACTCTCCAATGAAAAATGGTACTGTGTTATCTACTTAACTGACACCTTGAAAGCATCAGATCAAAATAAAATGGTTAGTTACATATTAAAGAATGGAAAAGGATCTCATACATCAATATTCATCTCACAAGGTCTTTGTGTCAATAATGTAGCATAAAAAAGCAAAGGCATTGCAGAAAAGGATATTGTTACAAGAAAAGATCAATATGTCCTACTTGGGAAATCAGCACTGTGACTTCACCTCATCATTTATAATGTATTTAGCTAAAAGGTCTAAACTGTCTCAATCAGGAGATGCATCTAGAACTCCCTGGATGAGGATTTTTACGTGATGTAAGTAATGATAACATTATTCATTTATAGGAGCTCTGGTGGTGTAGTGCCTAAGGGACTTGACTGCTCACCAGAAGGCTGGCAGTTCAAACCCACCAGTTCAAACCTCAGAAGGAAGGTTGGGCAATCTACTTCCATAGTCTGCCTCAGAAACCCAAGGAGGGGTTGCTATGAGTTGGATCCAACTCGAAGGCAATGGGTGGTAGGATGTACATTTGACTGTTAACCAGAAGGTCAGCAGTTCAAATACACCAGCTTCTCCACGGCAGGTAGATGACATAATCTACTTCCAGAAAGATTTATCCCCTTGAAAACCCAGTGGGGATTGCAATCAACTCCATGGCGGTGGGTTTGGTTTTTGGTTTATGTACACATTATGAGAAGCCCTGGTGACACAATGGTTTAGCTCTTGGCTACTAATTGAAAGTTTGGTGGTTTGAACCTACCCAGTAGCTCCATGGGAGAAAAAATCTGACAATCTGTTCTAGATTACAGTTGAGAACTGCCCATGGGATCCCAAGAGATTGCTATGAGTCAAAATTGACTTGATGATACCTAACAACATGAAGAGATAATGCTTAAATCACTCTCATTTAATTCCAAGACAAGCATGGAAGGAAAGATGAGTCTCTCCAATTTTACAGATGAAGAAGAGCTCTCAAAGGAAATGTTTAGTCAGATTCAAACCCGAAAATAAAATTAGAAGACTTTTCCATGGGGCTCTGTGACTTAGGCTTTTTCCACACACTCCAAAGTGCCTCTGTGGTTCATTAGTTTACATAGTTTTTGCTTCTTAATCCCTGTGCTCAGTATAGCTACTGTTGTCTTTTGTCTTGCATTTCTCTAATTTTCTGTTCTTCTCTTGCTCTAGTTTGTGGGAGATTAGAGGAGAATGTCTGATGTGACTATTCCACTTGATGTTGCTATTTCACTTCATAAGCTTCCATAGACCAAGTCATCATGCTTACTTGGTGGTTGTTGGATAAGTGGGTATATGTATAGGGTTTGAGGGAAAAAAAAAAAAAAAATGAGGTAATGAGAAACAAAAGTTGACATGACAAACCTGAGTACACAGAAAGAGATGTGTATTTACCAGTATAAACAGAGTAAAATTGAATAAATTTATACCATGATCGGTCTATTCTCAACACTTAACCTGTCATTTCTTAGGAACGCAAATATTCTTTTCAATTAAATCAAACATAAAGAGAAGTATTTGATACCATTTAAAAGACTAAGTGAAAACAAATTGTAAAGAAAAAAAGTTGTCTCTATTTCTTCCATCCAGAGAGAACCATTCTTTATGTTTTGACATATATCCTCCTACACATGGGGAAGGGTGGATGGCATAGACCAAGTGCCAGGTAGAAAGACAGGTGGAGACATTTCATAAAAGAGAGATTGTAGACTACACATAATTATCTTGATTTTTCCAGTTAAAAGGATCCTCCCATTTCATTATACTTTGAAAACATGTTTTTAGTGATCTAAAAATATTCCCACTCTTAACCTAGTGGCATAGTAAGTTTCCAAAGAACAGGTCTTTTGCAAAATCAAAGTTTTGTGAAAATGAAGGATGACCACATCAACTCACAAAATAGAGGATGTTCACATCATTGCATAATGGCCAAACCACTGAGATTCATGGCCCAGACAAGTTAACATGTAACCTTAACCACTACAGCCAATATCGTTTTTGCCTTGCACCTTGGCACACCTTACTGCCAGATATACATCAGTAATGTGCAAAATAGATTTTTTACTGCTGTCAATATGAAGTGTTGGATAAAGAGACAGTCAATAATTTAGGAGTAGAAAACATTTGACTGCTAACCAGAAGGTTGGCGGTACAAACCCACCAGCCAATCTACATTCGTAAAGATTTACTGCCTCGGAAACGCAGTGGGGGTCACTATGGGTCAGAATTGACTCAGTGGCAGTGGGTTTGGTTTTTTTGGTTAGACGTACTCTTTTATATGAGTAAATAACATATTTAATGATAGTTTATTTGGAAGCATTAGATTATAAACTTTATTTATTTATTTATTGCTATTATAAATGAACATCCTTGAACATGTATCCTCATCCACATCTTGAATTATTTCCTTAAAATGTTATTATAGTCATGTAATATGAACTTTTATTTTAAGACTTTTAGTATATGTTAACAAATTGTTTTCTAAAAAGCTTGCACTAAGAGCTATATCTACCAGCAGTATATAAGAATTACTGATTTACATATTTTATTATTTTTTTAATCGACAGTGCAAAAACTGGTATATAATAATTAAAAATTTTGTTTCTTTAATTACTTAGGTTGAATATTATCCATATGTCTGTTAGCAAACTGTCTTTTTGAAAAATTACCTGTTAATATCTTGAGTAATTTTTCTTAATAGATTTTTTTTTCCCCATTGACTGCTTGGATCTTAATTTTTTAAAAATTATTTTGTCAATTTATAAATTTTATTATAACTTTAAAAAATGTATTGTTCAGATACATTAAAGAACTAAACAAAATGGAACTAAAAAACCTCTAGGTGAATTTTGAGCTAATATGGAACAGAGGGGAATCTTTGAAACACAAAAGTAATCAAAGAAATGATGAAGAAGATGATGAAATTGGACTATACCAAAATGTCTTTCAAAAGAATTTCATGGCATAGTATTTTGATGCAATATTATAGAGCCAAACATAAAATATAATTATAATTTTTGGAAAATAAGTATAATGGAAAATAATTTTTTCAAAGTAATTGTTACAGTTTATATTTCCATTTTCTAGGAAATAATTACAACAGTGCATCAAATACATATACAAAAACATTCATAGCAGTGCTATTGTTGTTGTTGTTGTTATGTGCCCTCTAGTCAAATTTGACTCATAGCGACCCCTCCTTGGGTTTCCGAGGCAGTATCACTACGGAAGTAGGATTGCCCAACCTTCCTTCCGAGGAGTGGCTGGTGGGTTTGAACCGCCAGCGGTCTGGTTAGCAGGCAAATGTCTTAGCCACTATGCTACCAGAGCTCCCAGCAGTGCTATTAGCAATAGTAAAAAAGCAAAAACTACTCCAACTAGCCATTAAATAGGAGAATGGATGAATTGAAGCATTTCAATATTTTGGAATGCTGTTGTTAGCTGTGGTTGACTCAGCCCACCAGTTGATGATGTCCCTATGCACAAGAGAATGAAATAGTGCCTGGGAAAATGAATCAACTACAAGTTGTACCCATCACCATATATGAATGCCAAAAATATACTGTAAAACAAAAAAGCAAGATACATAGAATGCATAGAATGTGATTCATCTGTATAAAACTCATGCACAACTACATATTAAAGTGTTGGGGTACATATGTATGACACAAAAACATAAAGGAAGGATAAACACAAAACATTATTGTTTATATTACTGCTTCTCAGGACTAGCTGCACATTAGAATTAACTGGGGAGCTTTTCAAAAATACTGAAGGCCAGAGCCCAGCCCAGAACAATTAAATTAGAATCACTTTACTCAGTAGTTTAGCTAAGACTTACAGTAAACAAATAGTGCATCATTGAGGAAATTAGGGTATCATCCTTTCTCAGTAGCCCAAGGTCTTCCTTCTTATTCTCTCTCTCCTGCAGTATTAATTTCTTCTTCCTACTGGGTCAACTTTCTTTGGCATATGCACATGCCTTAATATACTGGTCATCTTAAAAAAGTGTATTGGTTATCTTAAACGAAGTAATAAAACAAAGAAATGAGAAACAGGTCCTTAATCTTATGTCTTTCTCCCTTCATCTACCTTTTTTTCCTTCTGCATTTATAGTCATAATCCTGGAAACAATGGCCCATACCTGCTCTTTCTTCTTTCTTCTTTCTGTGTTCTCTTGGCTTGCTTTAACTGGATTTCATCCCCAGTACTGCCCAAAAGAGTTCATATTAAGATCAGTAGTGGCTCTATCCTAACAGATCCAATAGCCAGTTTCATCATGTTCAATTTTTTCAGCAGCATTTGACATAGAGTTGGCCACATCCTCCTTCTTGAATTGTGGTCACTTGGTTTCTGTGATATCACATCCTTGTTTTCCCCTTACTTCATTGTCCACCTTGGTCTGTGTTCCTCTTCCTGACCTCTAAGTATTGGCAAAAGCCCAGAGCTTGGTCCTTGGTGCTGTTCTTTATTTACCCTCTCTCCTGAGGCAATCTTACTATGCCTTTAAATATCATCTACATGATTTTGGCTTTAAATTGTTTATCTTTAACTCTGATGTCTCTTCTGAACTCTATGTTCAATCTGACCCTTGAGTATAACAAAGTAGTATTTGATTTCCTTGCCAAACTTGTTCCCATAATTCATTCAGTTGCTTAGAACAAAACTTCAATGACAACCAATTTATCAAGTCATTTTACATTGGCCTTCCAATTGTTAAATGAAATGAGCAGTGGTATCACATCTAATATTATTTTCTCATATAAGGCATCACCATATTATTTCTGAGCTAATGCAAGCTTCACATTTTTCTTTCTGCTTCCACTCTTTGCATCCCTATATGCATTCTTCCCAAAGTACCTTGGCAAGATGTGGTAGTTAAGGTTATGTGTCAACTTGACTGGGCCTGGTTTTGAGTGGCAAGGCAGCTGGTTGCAGTTATTCTCCATGATGGGACTGACAATCAGCTCCATGGTAGAATCTGTCACAAGCAATTGAGTAGCTACTTTAGGGATGTGGTCTGCTTCCAGTATATAAGAAGAAGCTTTGGGAATGGTCTGCAGCTTTTTGGCACACTTGGAACCTACATGTAGCCAAGTCTTCATTGAGTAGACTGCCATGTTTCCTGCCAATCTTGGGACTGTCTCTGGACTTGAACTAGTGGCCTGTCATGTTGTTTGGTAATTTTGGGACTGTGTCGTTTTATTTGTTAACCTTGGGCTTGTTAGCCTCAGCAGCCAGAAGCTGCCTGAGTGAAGAGACCACCTCTAGGTCCAGTGGACCAAGAATGAGAGGCAGAGCTGAAGCCCGAGGTCGAGGGGCTTTCACTCAGCCTCTAGAGGTTGGCACTTTAAAGTTGGACTTCTAGCTGTAAGAGAATAAATTCCTGTTTGTTAAAGCCATCCACTTGTGGTATTTTTCTGTTAGAGCGGCACATCACCTTAAGATATGAAAATATGGGCACATCATCAAAAAAATTTTTCTTTCTATCCTATCTGACTTCTCAGCCTTTGCCAAAATGGAGCTGATCTTTTGAAAGAAAGTTTAGGAGGTTAATATCAACAATTTGAACTACATGGCCTGGAGCCACTATGTGATATCTTGCTAGATGTAAATCTGGGATCAATCAAAATCTTTCTTTTTAAATGTGATTTGGGTAGAAGTTTGCAGTGCAAGTTCATTTTCCATTCAATAGTTCATACGCATTTTATTTTGTAACATTGATTGCAATCCCCACAATGTAACAGCTCTCTTCCCACTTCCTCCCTGTGGTTACCTTTTCCCTGTATCATTCTTTCCTATGTATTCCTGACCTCTGAGCTATCTCCCTGTGGAAATGCTGCCCTTCTGATCTCCCATAGCTGTCAATCAAGATCTTAATTAACAGCATTGTTCTTATTTATTACACAATTGTCATTATGTGGTATTACACTAATTATGCATTATACATGTATAATTCTTTGGGTGAACAGTTCACTTGAATATAACCTGGGGAAAAATACAAAGTGTTATTTTAAAATATAAATGTACCTAATTTAAATGTTCCTGAAGTGAATTAAATGGCAATTTTGTGCTGTTCTTAGGAGAAAGGATTTACACCTACATTGTAAATTATAAAGCAAGCTGCAGTGTTCTTAGCACCCACTTCATGCTGTTTCTGTTAAGAATTACCAGAAAAGCTTCTTATAATATATGAGTGATTAAGAAAGTTACAGTACATTCTAAAGAATTTAGTAATACAACCGAGAAATGAACATAAAACGCAAAATGTATATTTAAGTTTTAAAGAACACTATTTTAAAAATTAAAATTAGTATTCATCAGAGGGTCATTTCTCTTATTAACATAGGAATTCTTCCCCCACTCCTCATTAAGAGGCATTCAAAAAACAACATTTAATAGTGCAAACTGCCTTTTTCTGGGTGACTGAATACAAATTGTCAAAGGGACAAATGTCACCCTTGACTCAAGTGTTTGTGACATTTGCAAAAAATAGTTAGACTTTCATGAAGTTGAAACATTATCTTGAAAATAAAACCATAACTGCAACAAATTACAAGACCCAATATATTCTCCTTGCTTGTTGATATTTTAAATAAACAAAGTAGATATAAGATAGAATAAAGCTCCATGGTTTATTATAGAAGCAAAGAAGATGAGCCATTCCTCTGAAATGATCCTCCATTACTCCTGGTTTGCAGGCCCTTGTCTAAATCTTGAAGTTCTGTCCATCTTTCAAGGCCATGAGCAACTTCCTTCACTTCTGCAGTTGACACCATCCTGGATTTACTCTTTGCAAATACTTCATCCATATTATTTCCGTCTCTTCTCTGTTCTTGAACTGTACGATGTTCTTTTTTTTTTTTTTTTTTTTACATTCATCACAGTGTGTTCATATTCTCCATTATCTTATAGGAGCAGGGGTCATATCTTATTTATCTTTGTATCAAATTGCCCACCATAGGTTATGCTCCTAGTAGGTGCTCCATAAATGTTTGAATTACAGTGTTTTGACTAGCATCAGCTATCAATGAACAATCTCACACCATTCAAAGGCTTCTAAAACTCTTGACTGTAACATTTTAGCAAAGTTTCAATCAATAACAGAATGCGTTTTAAGTTTGGGATAGCAAAGAAAACAATAATAGAAATTATGAAATCCATGGGCATAATAAGGAAAGCCTGAAGGTGTGATGTAACAGCTCTTTTCCCACTTCCTCCCTGTGGTTACCTTTTCCCTGTATCATCTTTCCTATGTATTCCTGACCTCTGAGCTATCTCCCTGTGGAAATGCTGCCCTTCTGATCTCCCATAGCTGTCAATCAAGATCAACAAAAGAAATAGCAAAGCAGATCTTCTTTTTTTCAAAACCACTAGAACTAAGAAAGAGGCAATGAATAGTCTCATACTACCCAGTGTCTAAGACAGTTGCCTGCTAACCAGACGGCTGGCGGTTCAAACCCACCAGCCACTCCTCGGAAGGAAGGTTGGGCAATCCTACTTCCGTAGTGATACTGCCTCGGAAACCCAAGGAGGGGTCGCTATGAGTCGGGGCCGACTCGACGGCACATAACAACAACAACAACAACCCAGATAAGATCGCAAACTAGTATAGAAATTTCATGTAAAAATCATAGAAGTAGGACTGGTTTATAGAAAATATACATAATTTAGAATCTAGTTTATATGACGGAAAAGGTATTTTAATTTTTGACTGTGGAAAATGTCAAACATATAAAAGTAGTAAGACTAGCATAAAAAACTACATACGTCTTTCAAATAGCTTAACCAATTATCAATCATGACTATTATTTTTTAGTGTAATTGCACATCCACCTCTCCTTTCTCCCAACCTGAATTATTTTGAAGCATATTTTAATAATAAATATTTGAATATGTGTTTTTAAAATGCCATTTAGACATTTGAAAGCAATTCATTGTTAATATACTGATTGCCTCATGTCACAAAGATTTTTTACATTTGTTTCAATGCACATAGCATCCATGCATTGATATTTCTTTTATTCTCTCTCTGTCCTTCTCTAGCAATGAATGTTTTGTAACAGATAGCAAGAAAGAATCACAGAATGTTTGGGGTTTTCCCATATTTCAAGAAGGAGGTCAGGGTCAGAGAAAAGAAGGTGAGGGAGAAGAAATTGAAGCAAAGTTTCAGGACTGAAGCCTGTGTTTTATATTGACCCATTCCCTGGGGACCCATTAGTTCCTGGTTTAGGGTCTGATCTCTTTTTTCTCTAGGCTTCTTCAGGTCTTATCCCTCTAGTTTGCTGGTTCCAGAAGCCTATTCTCAACCAGATTATCAACTACTTTAGTGAAAGGAGTTATAGCACTTCTTCCCCTTCCCCCAAGCTTATTCTTGATGCTGATCCAAGATCCCTCT
The DNA here is from genome assembly GCF_000298275.1 of Orycteropus afer afer. NCBI lineage: Eukaryota > Metazoa > Chordata > Mammalia > Tubulidentata > Orycteropodidae > Orycteropus > Orycteropus afer. The sequence continues at coordinate 3,658,745 of NW_006921797.1, read as the reverse complement.
TGTGTTCTTTGGCTTAAATTTGTGAATGCTAGTGGAGCTGAAAAAGCAGCACTGGTTCCTCTAGGTGAAATAGTTTGGGAGTTTGCATCTTTTGAAACCCTCCACCTCTGGACATGTCTCTTAAATCTACAGGTTGTTCCCATCACCTTTTCTCTCCCATGCTATGTATTTATTGAATAAACCAGGGCATTTGTCCTGTAGGGTTTTTCACAATATGAGTTTTCTGATTGTGTCTCAATGGTGTTCTTGAATATATTCTTGTCTCCCACATTTCCTGTAACTGAGTAGTTAACTCTAGAGGCTCAACCAGGTTCAAGTTCTGTATTTTGGCACAAATACTTCTTAGGTGATACTGTGTATTTCCAGCAGGGGGCACATGATGGGTGTGATGTGTAATTATCTTCTTTTTGGATGGAATGTTAGCAGTCATTTTTTAAAAATATAATTAATTAATAGTCACTGTTGATCATTGACCAGAGTCAATATTTCATTACGGTTTGTAAAATATCAATATCCTAGTTCTCTTATTCTAGCCTCTTCTCTTTATCTGAAATAATTATCTAAAGAAAAACTTCCTCTTACCTGCAATTGATTATAGGAAAGGTAGGAGAAAAATGATTAAAAGTTCCTCTTATTTCCTGCTTATCAGAAGAATGATTTGGTTCCATTGCATCCTTCAAGTGTGATTGATGAGTTCTTAGTATCATTATGAACTCATAGATGTAGTTATATTTTACATACATCAATGTATCATGGTTATTAATCTATTAATGCTCAGAATGTCCTAACTTTGTCAAGTGGGAACCTCTTCAGTTGGCTTCTGAATATTTTTAAATGCTCTTCATAGACTTTGTAGATTCTTTGCTTTCTGTTGTGACGATGTTTCAGAAAACAACCATTTCTCAAAATAAAGCAAAACAAAAGGCAGAGATATTCAACTACTCCATTTATTGCTGTATCCTCAAATGTTTAAAACAGTTCTTGGCAAGGAATAGGTCTCAGTAGAAATTAGTTGACTAATGTACATTCGAAGGTTAAAATGAAAGTTATAAAACAAAACATTAATTCAGATTTTTGGTTCCTGCCAAGATAAGATAAAAACAGGGATAGGATTCACTCTCCATCCTGAAATTGCTAAAGCAAAACCAACCAGACAAACATAGGCAAAATATCTGAAGGGATGATTCTCAAAACATTGAACAATGGGCAATGAGGCACAATGATTTCTAACGGAGGAGAAACAAAGTAGATGAGCATGAAAATTGTCCCACCTTATTGTTTAAAGTGTTTCCACTGATGGTGGGGGGAAGAAGTGTGGCAATCTCTGTTGAAGTGACTTAGTTGAACGTTAAAATAGTGAAAATAGTTGGAGTTTCCAGGACAGACTATCAAAGAAGAGACAGTTATACAAATACAGGCTCTCAGATCTATAGAGAAATGCTTTGGGGTATTCAGCAGAGAATTCATTAGCACAAACATTTGAGAAAACTTCCTGATGCTGGGAAAAGCACCACTTGAAAAGATCAGAATTAGCAATTTCCCAAAATCAAAAAATACTGCAATTAGTGTCAGTGACCCTTCATTATTTGTGGGCATAAGTACTCAGAAGGATTTTGTTAAAATAATGGGGAAAAATTAACTAAACTGAAAGCTGGCCTGGTCCTATCTATGAAGCTTAAAAGAAAGGTGAAATAATCAAACTGTTCCCAAATAACTACTTTAAAAAAAAAAAAAAAAAAAACCTCAATTTTTAAGAATATAAACATTTTGTACACATAATAAAGTAAAATAAAAAATGCCTGGAATCTAACAAAAAGTACTTAGGAAGCACACAAAGAAGCATAAGGACACCACCAATAATGAGGAGAAAAACAATAATAGATACTGATCCAGAAATGATGAAGGTGATAGAATTGGTAGATAAAGTCACTAAAAACACTATTCTAAATGAATTCTATATATTAAAGGAGCTAGAGAAAATACTGAGTATGTTAAATAAAGATATGGTATTAAAAAAGGCTCAAATCCAATTTCTAGAAATGAAAATTACAATAAACTACAATGTTGAGATGAAGAATACACTGAGTGGAATTATGACAGATAATCTTCGTGAAGAAAAAAATTTGTGAGCTTGAATATATAGCAATAGAATCAATTGAATATGAAACATGCAGAAAAAAACATAAAACTAAATAAACAGAGAGTCAGTGAGGTGTAGACAGAAAATCAAACAGCTAAATATGCATGCAACTGCAGTCCTTGAAAGAAGGGACTGAGGCAGAAAAAATATTTGAAGAAATAATGGCTGAAATTTTTTCCCAACTTGATAAAACTAGGAACACACTGATCTAAGATACTCAGCCAATTCCAAGCAAAGAAACCCAAAGAATATTACACCAAGGCCTGGGTAATTTGATTAAATTTATTAAAAGCATTGATTTAATACAACAACAACAAAACACACAGCCAGAAAAGACACAGTACATTTAGAAGAACAGACACAACAGAGCAAAGTTATTGCCAAAAAACAAATAAACAAACAAAACTCAAGCTAGAATATGTTGTTGTTGTCGTGTGTTTGAGTCAATTTTGATTCATGTTGTTGTTGTTTCTATGTGCCATGGAGTTGTCTCCAACTCATAGTGACTTATGTAGAACAGAATGAAACACTGCCCAGTCCTGTGCTAGTCTCATGATCGCTACTATAACTGAGCCCATTGCTGCAGCCACCATGTCAATCCATCTCATGGAGGGCCTTCCCCCTCTTTCATTGACCCTTCATTTTACCAAGCATGATATCCTTCTGCAGAGAATAGTCCCTTCTGACAACATGACCAAGATACATAAGATGAAGTCTGTCCATTCTCGTTTCCAAAGACCATTCTGGCTGTACTTCTTCCAGGACACATTTGTTAATTTTTTTAGCAGTCCATGGTACTTTCAGCATTCTTTGCCAACACCACAACTCAAAAGCATGAACTCTTCTTCAGTCTTCTTTATTCGTTATCCAGTTCTCACATGCATATGTGGCAATTGAAAATATCATGGCTTGAGTAAGGCGCATCCTAGTCTTCAAGGAGATATCTTTGCTCTTCAGCACTTGAAAGAGGTTTTTTGCAACAGATTTGCCCAATGCGATACATTTTTTGATGTCTCCACTGCTGTTTCCATTGGTGTTGATTGTGGAACCAAGTAATACAAAGTTTTTGACAACTTCAATCTTTTCTTCATTTATTGTGATGCTGTTATTGGTCCAGTTCTTGGGATTTTTTTTTTTTTTTT
>NW_006921797.1:3605648-3654063 GCF_000298275.1 Orycteropus afer afer | reverse complement strand
AAAGGGCTGGAGGGAGGCAGCATGTCTGGCCTTGCAGGAATAGGCCTTGGGTTACTGCTGGTAATCCTGTCTTCCTCTTGTGGGATTAGAGGAGGTCAGAACATGTGGCCTCCTTGTCATTTTAGCAATATGTATATATATATTTGAAGAAATATAATTATTTGTGCAAATATCATGTACTTTTATACATTTATTAAAGCTCAAAATACTGAGGGAATGAATAAATAATGGAATTTTACTCAGCAATATAAAATAAAATGATGGACTACTGATATGCTCTGTAATGTGGATGAATCACAGCACAATTATGCTGAGTAAATGAAGTCAGAAAAAAAAGAGTATACATAATATGATTCCATTTATGTAACATTATAACTCAGTGCTGTCGAGTTGGATCCCAGTCATAGTGACCCCTCTTTGGGTTTCCAAGGCAGTATCACTACGGAAGTAGATTGCCCAACCTTCCTTATAGAAAATATAAAATACAAACAAATTTAGAGTCCTAAGGTTGGGCAATTTACTTCTGTAATGATACTGCCTCAGAAACCCAAAGACGGGTCACTATGAGTTGGATCCGAATGGACAACAGTGAATGAGTTTGGAGACTAGGAGGAGGAAGAGGGAGAGATTACAAAGGGACAGGAAGAAATTTTTGGGGTGATTAATATGCTTAATGTGTGGTTTGTGTGATGATTATATATGTAAATGCATATGTTGAAACTTACCATATTGTATACTTTAAATATGTGCAGTTTATTGTATGTCATTATGCCTTAATAAAGCTGTTAAAATCAGTCATCTTCTCATCACTAAAAGACAATTTCTGCTAATCTTGTGTTAGATATTCTTTAATGTATACAGGAACCATATGATGATTATCTCTTAATGCTCATGAATCATGAACATCTTTCCAAATAGAATCTTTGGTAATAATTTTGTCAGCAAGTATAAAGGGCCTTAAAATGTTGTTCCTTCCTATGTCTTCTGAATCTACAAGTGAAAGAGAACTTTGGCACAAAAGATTCACACCATTTTATTTTATTTACTTAATTTTAATCACAAACAAAGCCATGCACTACACAAGAAAGCAACCAAAATATCACAAGAATAAAAAGGAACTGGTTTATTTAATTATGGTACAATTGTACCTGATACAATTAACTTGATGGACCATGGTAGAGTGATCTACTCTTGTAGAGTCAAAGTTGAGAAACATTGTTCTGAAGTGTTTACAGGTGCTGAAAACACTTCAAGCAGTTTTAAATAGCTCCTTTACACTTTAATATTTCTTCTTTTTACTTAGGTAATGTTTTCTTAATTGATTGTACAAAGATAGTATTTATTCCAGACCATCAATTGTAGTAACATAAACAATTAAAAGAATTTGTAACAAAATGGGGAAATGCATCTTTTATAAGTGTATATTCTAAAAGTCAAGTTAAAATATGCATGATTAATACTGTTAAGAAGCTTTGGAGTAAAAAAGAAAAAAAACAAACAAACTCACTGCCATTGAGTTGATTCTGACTCATAGCATCCCTATTGGGTTTCCAAGACTGCAAATCTTCACAGAAGTAGAGTGTCCCATCTTTCTCCTGTGGCAGTAAAGCAGGTAACATTTTAAGAGCAGCACAACGTTAACTAGTAGGACCTTTGGATATTCAGATATAAGTATAAAGTAAAAGAATAAGAACAAAATATTGTCCTTCTGTTCTATACCTGGATAGAGAGGCTCTTGGTAAAGATTGTGTCTAATTTTGGAATTCTAGGAGCTCTGGTTGCTTAGTGCCTAAGGCATTTGACTGCTAACTAGAATGCTGGCGGTTCAAACCCACCAGTCACTCCTTGGAAGGAAGACTGAGCAATCTAATTCTGTAGAAATATCACTTTGGAATCCCAAGGGGGGGTCACTATGAGTCGGAAACGACTTGATGGCAGCAAGTTTGGTTTTTGGAATCTAAAAGAGATAGAAATTACTTGTTTTCAGCATGATGTAAAGTGACAATAATTCAGAAGATGAACAATTGGTATCATTTGAAAAGTTAAAGATGTTAAAATAGATTTGCCTACAGAAGCAGGAAAATGTAAGAGGAATATTTTGTGCAAATATCATCCACCTTTTATAAACTTATTAATGTTGAAAGAACATTGAAACTCATGGGGCCATAAAAGGAAGAATTAAACCCAGACTTCTGAATCCCAGTCTAGCCACTCCTCCTTTTATCTTAAAATTCACCTCATTCTGTATTACAGTGCATCTTTTCCTTCAAGCAGCACCTATTTTTGTTAGGTGATTCTTCTAAAGACAGGAATATAATTATTTGATTTTATACAATAGGGCTGCTGAAAGTCCTGCTTAAGTTATTTTATTGGTTACTTAATAATTAGTGGCTCAATCTGACCCTGTATTTCAGGATCCTGGACTCGAAGACCCATTTGTTCTCTCTTGTCAAGCCTAGGGGTAATTTTATTCCAACAAATACTTACTGGGCAACCACTACATATTTGGCGATGTCAGGGACTAGAGATATGAACAGTGAAAAAGGTAAAGTGGGTCAACTTGATTCATTCTAACTAGAAGGACACATGTGGGTGATCAGGACATGCTATCACCTTCCCAAATCTACATGAGAAACTAAGGGAAACCTGGGCTAAGAAGCAATGCCCATATTGCCCGTAGGACTCCAGATTCTTCCTTCTTCTATGACTGACTGTAATCTTCCTTTAGAAATGTTCATATGTAAAATCTGATTTTGCTCACACTCCATAGACGTACTAGTCCTTCTATCCTTCTGGGGCAACTTCACACACTTCTGCTGTGCTGTGCTGTGATTTTTGAGCTCAACTTTAAAGTTCGTCTGTCCAAGTTCTTGGGAGCATTGTTTCATAGCCCCCTGCATTCATAACCCTCAAAAGGAGTTTTAGTTTTTCTGGTTTTCTGTAGGAGCAGGCCAAAGCACTTGGCACTGCCTAATCTCTCCAAGAACAGGCCTCTGAAACAAACCATTTAACATATCCCTTCTGATATTACTCTGTGTAACCAGTTCAATCCTATTAAAAGCTATTAGTGCTGATTAGTACAGTAGATTTTACTCCTGTAATAGCTGTTTTTAGCCTATAGAAATAGGTAGAATTTAGGCTGTCCTTTTACAATAATGAAATGATAAATGAATACTCTTAAATCTTTTATGATTACCATCATCACTTTACTGAGACTCAGAAGTCTAAATGTGCTCTGAGCAAAAGAGACAATTAAGTAGTAAAGAGAGAAAATGAAATTGCTTTTTATTCTGAATAATCAAATAGATGTTTCCTAATTCTAATTTTTAAAAGAATTCCTTTCAAAGTAAGCTTTTACATCTGGAAGAGTCTTAAAAGTGTCATCTGGTTTCCCCTCCTATCTCTATACATGTCTATGCCCAAACAACTGCACCTACTCCTCACTTATCAACCATTTCATTATTCAATATTCTGCGTTTACAGCAAAATCTACTATCAACTGTTTTGCATCATAATAATTTATGTCTGCCTGTGATCAATGCTGAGATGCTAGGTGAAAATAATGTTGCCTGTGATGGTTAAGGTTATATGTCAATTTGACTGGGCCATAATTCTTTGTCTCCTAGCAGTTAGGTAATGATGCAGTTTGGCAGATATGTAATAACATACTCATCCTCTATTTTGTGATCTGATATAGTCATTGCCCATTTTCACATAATGCCAATTTTCCCGTAATGACCTGGTGTTTGGAACCTAACCATGTCAATAAGTGAGGAATGAATATATTTTTAAAGATTCCAGAGATGGAGAATTCAGAACATCCCTTGCATATTGTTTTCAATATGCAATTTCTTAAGTAATCCCTAGATCTAACCAAATTCTGTCTTGCTTTGGATATGAATTGTTTTCTTTGCAGAAGGACAGCCTGTTTTTAGTTCTCCACAAGCACTGAAAGAGAATGTTTCAAGAGCTATCCTGATGTACAATGCTGTCAGTGAAAAGATAATATCCATATGCCAAAAAGGAATACCAGTTAATACTACTATTGTTAAAATTTACACACTAACCACTAAAGCCAAAGATGAAGAAATTGAAGATTTTTACCAACTTCTGAAGTCTGAAGTTGACCAACATGCAATCAAGATGTATTGATTATTACTTGTTGTTGGAATGTGAATGTTGGAAACAAAGAAGAAAATATAGTATTGATGATAGAAATGAAGCGGGATATCACACAATATAATTTTGCAAGACCAATGACTTATCCATTGCAAGTACCTTTTTTATAACAACACAAATGCCAACTATGCGTGTGGACCTTGCCAGATGGAAATAAAAGAATGAGATTGACTACCTCTTTGGAAAGAGGGGATGGAGAAGCTCAATATCATCAATTAAAATAAGGCCAGGAGCTGCATGGAAGAGACAATCAATTGCTCATATGCAAGTTCCAGTTGATGCTGAAGAAAATTAAAACAAGTCCACAAGAGCCAAAATACAATCTTGATTATATCATACCTGAATTTAGATATCATCTGAAGAATAGATTTGGCACATTGAATACCAGTGACTGAAGACCAGAAGAGGCATAGGACGATGTTAAGAGCATCATACATGAAGAAAGAAATGGTCATTAAAAAGAGAGGAAAGGAAAAAAAGACCAAAATGGATATCAGAAGAGACTCTGAAACTTGCTCTTAAATGGAGAGTGACTAAAGCAAATGGAAGAAATGATTAAATAAAAGAACTGAATAGAAGGTTCAAAGGGGAGCTTAAGAAGACAAAATATTATAATGAAATGTGCAAAGACTTGGAGTATTCTATACCAAAAGGAAAGAATACACTGAGCATTTCACTAGCTGAAATAATTGAAGAAAAAGTACAAACTTTGAGTAACAATATTGAAAGATTCTATGCACAAAATATTGAATGATGCAGGAAGCATCACAAGAAGATGTAAAGAATATACAGAGTCACTATACCAAAAAGAATTGGTCAATGTTCAATGATTTTAGGAGGGAGCATATGATCAAGAACCAGTGGCACTGAAGAAATGAATCCTAGCTGCACCGAAGGAATTGGCAGAAAAGCAAGCCTTCAGCAATTGATGGAATACCCATTGAGATGTCTCAACAAAAGGATGCAGCACTGGAGGTATTTACTTGTTCATGCTAAGGAATTTGGAAGACAGCTACCTGGCCAACTGTCTGTAAGGGATTGACATTTGTGCCCATTCCAAAGAAAGGTTACCCAAAACAACGTGGAAATTACTATACAATATCATTAATACTGGGATCTCTGGTGGTGTATTACCTAAGGCATTTGACTGGTGGTTCAAATCCACCAGCCACTCCTTAGGAGGAATGTTAGGCATCTATTTCCATCGTGATACTGCCTCGGAAACCCAGGAGGGGTTGCTATGAGTCGGATCCAACTCAATGGCAGTGAGTTTGGCTTTGGTTTATCATTAATATCACAAGCAAGTAAAATATTGCTGAAGATAATTCAAAAACAGTTACAGTTCTATATTGACAGAGAACATGCAGAAATTCAGGGTGAATTCAGTAGAGGGCATGGAACAAGGAATATCATTGCTGATGTCACATGGTTTTTGGTTGAATGCAAAGAATACCAGAAAGGTGTTTACCTATGTTTTATTGCCTATGCAAAGGCATTTGACTGTGCATATCTTGACAAATTATGGATAACATTGTGAAGAATGAGAATTGCAGAACACTTAATTGTGCTCATGAGGAACCTGTACATAAGTCAAGAAGCAGTTGATAGAATAGAAGGGGATACTACATGGTTTAAAATCAAAAGGGCATGAAGTAAGGTTGTATCCTTTCCTCATACTTGTTCAATTTGTATGTTGAGCAAATAATCTGAGAAGTGGGATTGTGTGAAGAAGAACATGGCATCAGGATTGGAGGATGACTCACTAATGACATCATATGCAGACAATACAACCTTGCTTGCTGAAAGTGAAGATGACTTAAAGCACTTACTGATGAAGATCAAAGACTCCAGCCTTCAGTATATATTATATCTCAACAACAACAAAAAATCATCATAACTGGACTAATGAGCAACTTCACTATAAATGGAGAAAAGATTAATGTTGTTAGGGATTTTATTTTACTTGGACCCACAGTCAACACCCATGGAAGCAGCAGTTGATAAATCAGACGTTGTATTGCACTGGGAAAATCTGCTGCCAGGGACCTCTTTAAAGTGTTAAAGAACAAAGATGTCCCTTTGGAGACTAAGATAAACCTAATCCAAACCATGGTATTCTCCATCGCTTCACATGCACGTGAAAGCTGGACAATGAACAAGGAAGACGGAAGAGAGTTGATGCCTTTGAATTGTGGTATTGGGGAAGAGTGCTGAAAATACCATGGACTTCCAGAAGAATGATCAAATCTGTCCTTGAAGAAATAAAGCCAGAATATTCTTGGAAGTGAGAATGCCCAGACATTGACTCACTCTACTTTGGTCATGTTGTCTGGAGGTACCCATTCCCTGGGGAAGGATATCATGCTTGATAAAGTAGAGAGTCATTGAAAAAGGGGAAAACCCTTAGTGAAATGGGTTGACACAGTGACTGCAATGGTAGCCTCAAGCATAGCAAGTTTGTGAGGATGGCACAAGACCAGGCAGTGTTTTGTTCTATTGTACATAGAGTTGCTATGAGTTGGAGCCAACTTTTGTTGTTGTTGTTGTTGTTAGGTGCTGTCAAGATGTCTCTGACTCACAGTGACCCTATGCACAGCAGAACAAAACACTGCACGGTCCCATACCAGCTCTGTGATCCCTGCTATACTTGAGCCCATCTCTGTAGCCACTGTGTCAATTTGTCCCCTTGAGGGTTTTCCCCTCCTTTGTCAATGCTCCACCTTACCAAGTATGACTTCCTTCTCCAGGGAATGGTCCCTTCTGACAACATGACCAAAGTAGGTGAGACGAAGTCTGATCCTTCTTGCTTCCAAGGAGCAGTCTGGCTTCACTTCCTCCAGAACAGATTTGTTAGTTCTAGCAGTCCATGGTACTCTCAGCATTCTCCTCCACCACCACATCTCAAAAGCATCAATTCTTCTTCAGTCTTTTATATTCATTGTCCAGCTCTCACATGCATATGAAGCGATTGAAAATATCATGGCTTGTGTCAGGCACACCTTAGTCCTCAAAGAGACATCTTTGCTCCTTAACACTTGAAAGAGGTCTTTTGCAGCCAACTTGCCCAGTGCTGTATGTCGTCTGATGTCCTGACTGCTGCCTCCATCGGTGTTGATTGTTGAACCAAGCAATGTGAAGTATTTGACAACTTCAATCTTTTCTCCATTCTTCGTGATGCTGCTTACAGGTCCAGTTGTAAGAATTTTTGTTTTCTTTATATTGAGATGTAATCCATACTGCAGACTGTAGTCTTCAATCTTCATCAGAAAGTGCTTTAAGTCTTCCTCACTTTCAACAAGCAAAGTTGTGTTGTCAGCATATTGGAGGTTGTTAATGAGCCTTCCTCCAACTTTATGACACCTAATAAGAACAATGTGCACTGAGAATGTTTGAAAATTATTTTTTGGCCCTCTCTTTCTAAATCATCCTTATTCCCCTTCTTTTTCCAGATAGATTATTTTCTAAAGTGAGATGGGCATAATAGAGTGTAGAAGAAGGGTGACTTCATGAATACAGTACATGATGTCTAGTTCACATAAAGGCATCACAATACTACTAGCCTATTAGAATAATAGCACAATCAGCTTGCTACCTAATCTGCTCTAGCCTTTTTCTGCTGCTTGTGTGCCCCTCTAGCCATTGCTTCTGTATTTGTTCTGAAGCCAGAGAATAAAAGTCATAACCCTGGACTTCCAGTAAGATGGAGGAATAGGCATACAAGTGACAAAGACCCTATACAACAAAGAAAAGAAAACCAATTGACAGAGATACAGAAGATAATCCTGGAGCCCTGAGCTTTGAAAGGAACTACATAGAAGTGGATTAAGCATGAACTAGTTGAAAAACCGGAATGAAAACAGTGAGTACAGAGATGGTTGGAACTGCTCACTATCAGCTACTCTGATAGGACCAACAGCCTGAATATTCCAAGTGGTATTGGGACCTGAGAATTGACCTAAAGTTCAGCCCTGGTCACCACAGTCTGCAGGGGTGACTGTGCTGGTGGCCTATGAGTAGAAAGGGAAACAGCAAGGAGGGAAACAACCTAAGGTGTTGACTTTTCACTGTCAGGAGGAAGCAGCCATTTGATTGTTTACACATGGAAGCCATTTTGGATATTTAAAGTGACCGAGGGCACAGCCTATTTGAATGTTTACAAGTGGAGGCCTTTTTGGATATTTAAAGTGATAGCATTCTCATTTGGATTCCAGGGGCCTAAGAATAGGCTCTGTTTGACAAGGTCAGCAGGCACATACAAGAGGCTGGCAGCAGGAAAGGAGACAGGTGGTGAGTGTATAAGTGCTGCCAACTAGTGAAAAGAGGAGCACAGTACCCTGCTTGTGTAGTTAACATACAAACAAAACAAAGAAAATGAAAATCATGGGCAAGTCACTCTGACATAAAAGCACCAATTAAATATAAAAACAAAAATGTCACAATGCCTTGGAGAAAACAGAGCATCGCAGTCCACACAAAGAAGCAAGGTAAAGCAGGAGAAACAAGGGACCAGGATACAGACTCAAAACACATCCCTGAGGAAGATGCAGCATTGGAACTCCCTGATAAGGAATTAAAAGGAATTATATTTAGGTATCTTCAACGAATTGAGACATAGATCAAGGAAAACACAGAAAAAACCCTACAACAAATTTGAAAGACAATACAAGAACAAAATGACAAAATAAATGAAAAATTAGAAGTGATCCAAAATCTACACACAGACATCCAAAACATTAATAGTGAATTTTCAGAAATAGATAAGACATTGAATGGGCAAAGGAGCAGAATTGAATCAATGGAAAACAGAATTAGGGAGATTGAAGGCAAATACCTGAACACTTCTTCAGAAAGGAATAAATCAGAAAAAAAATCAAAACTAAATGAAGAAAGCCTAAGGTTCATGTGGGATACCATCAAAAGGAATAACCTACATGCAATCGGAATTCCAGAACAGGAACAGAAAAATAAAACCACAGAGAAAATTGTTGAAGATTTGTTAGATGAGAATTTTCCTGGGATGACTAAAGATGAGAATATATCCATTCGGGAAGTCCAACAAACCCAAAACAGGATAGATCCCAAAAGAAAATCACCCAGACATATCATCATCAAACTTACCAAAGAAAGAATTATGAGAGTAGCACGGGAAAAACCAAAAGTTACCTACAAGGGGCAACCAATAACACTAAGCTCGAATTTCTCAACAGAAACCATGCAGGCGCGAAGACAATGGGATGGTATATATAAAACACTGAAAGAGAAAAATTTCCAACCAAGAATTATGTACCCAGCAAAACAGTCCCTCAAATATGATGTTGAAATTAGGACATTTCCAGATAAGCAGAAATTGAGGAAATTTGTTAAAACCAGACAAACCTTACAAGAGATGCTAAAGGAGCCTTTTGGACAGAGAAGCAATGACAGCCAACAACAACTGACCATTAACACACATGATGATATAACCCAGAAACCAACCCCACTATTGGAAGTATCCAAAGTAAATAAGCCTACATTATAAATGGGGAACCAGAGACATCAACTGACAAATGAGGACAACTACAAACCAAAAAGAGGGGAAAAACTGTGTTGTTACAGAACTTCTAGATGGTAGAGAAGTCAAAACAACTACAAGGTAGAACAGACTGTTCTAAACTTGGGAAGAAAGCTATAAATCATAAGGTAACCTCAAAGAAAAATGATAAACCTTCACATCAAAAAAGAGGACCAGCATAAATATTCAGCAAATACTAAAACAATATCAATAAAGGAAGTGATAACACAATTCATAAACAAAATGAGCTCAGCATAGAAAATTATATGGAACAAAGAAATTGACACCACGAAAAAGCACATAACAAAAATGACAGCAACAAATTCTTATTTGCCAATCATTACATATCTGGCAAGGGACTTATCTCTAAGATTTATAGTGGAAGAGTGGATGACCAAACCATGGTACATAAACATAATTGAATGCTATGGAGCACTAAAGAATAATGTAGAGTCAGCAAAACACTACATAATAGGGATGAACTTGGAGGACATTATGCTGAGTGAAATAAGTCAATTGCAGAAGGACAAATATAGTATTAATTGGTTGCTGTGAAGGGTCAAGGAAAGGTTTATATATGGAGAAAAACTTTCTTCGTGGGTTGCCAGGGGTGGGAGGAGAGGGGAGGGAACACTGAAAAAAAAAAGCATTGATCCATGTCACTTTAGTTTTGTGTACTTCACTGTACATAAATTATATTTCAATAAAATGCATAAAAAAATTAAAAAGTCATAACCCTGGAAGGGACTAGAAAACTCACACAATCTAGAGAAAATAAAGTTCCACGGTTGTTGTTGTTTGCCGTTGAGTCTGCCCTGACTCATAGCGACCCCTCCTTGTGTTTCCGAGGCAGTATCACTATGGAAGTAGGATTGCCCAACCTTCCTTCCGAGGAGTGGCTGGTGGGTTTGAACCACCAGCCTTCTGGTGAGCAGTCAAGTGCCTTAGGCACTATACTACCAGAGCTCCTAAAGTTCCACTAGGCCCAGTGAATCAGGTCAGTGGCTCAAACCCACCAGCTGCTCCATGGAAGGAAGATGAGGTGATCTACTTCTGTAAAGATTTCCAGACTCCTCAGAAACCCAGTGGGAGTCACTATGAGTCACAAATGACTTGATGGAAGTGAGTTTGGTTTGGTCTGGTGTGAGGCCCAGTAATACATGGTTGTGATTGGAGACTTGAACACCTGGCAGGGAAATCACATGTATATGTAACTATATAAAGCAAATAAAACAAAACCAGTTGTCATCAAGTTGATTCCAACTCACGACAATGTCATGTGTGCCATAGTAGAACTACACTACGTAGTGTTCACAATGGCTGTAATCTTTCAGAAGTAGAGGTCAGGTATTTCTTTCAAAGTGCCACTGGATGGGCTTGACCCACAAACCTTTCAGTGAGTAGCCAAATGCAAACCACCTGCATAGCTCAGGGATGTGTGTGTGCGTATGTGTTTGTGTGTGTGCATATGTGTTTTTAAAATTTTTTAAATTGTGATTTGGGTGCAGATCTACAAAGTATGTATGTCTTATATTGTATTTGTTGTTGTTGTTGTTATTATTCTAAACTTAGTTCTATTTTAATGAACCTTTCCTCTGAAGCAAGGGGTTGAATTAAAAGTGCTCTCAAGAGATAAAATATAGTTCCAAAGTGTTTGCAGTTGCTGACAACACGTTTGGCAGTTTTAAAAATATCTTTTACAGCTTACTTTTTACTCTTTTTTTGACTTAGACAGCACATTTTTATTGATTTTACAAAGGTAGTATTTATTCCAGACTATCATTTGTGGTAACTCCTCGGAAGGAAAGTTGGACAATCTACTTTCATAGTGATACTGCCTCGGAAACCCAAGCAGGGGTCACTATGAGCCAGGTCCGACTAGATGGCACATAACAACAACAACAACAAGTGATAAGATAACTATTATGGATTGAATTGTGTCTACAAAATATGTGTGTTGTAAATCCTAACTCCTATACTTGTGGGTATAAACCCATTTAGGAATGGGTTCTCTTTGTTATGTCAAGAGGCCATATCAGTGTAGACCATGTTTAAGCCAATCACCTTTGAGATATAAAAAGAGTGGATCAGAACAGAGAAGGAAATGCAGATGGGGAAAGATAGATATCGGGCCACATGATGATTACCAAGGAACCAAGGGACAGAAGTGGAAAAGAGACATGAATCTTCCTCCAGCGTTGACAGAGAGAGAAAGCCTCCCTAAGAGCCAGAGCCCTGAATTTGGGCTGCTAGCTTCCTAACTGTGAGAAAAGAAATTTCTTTCTTTAAAGCCACCCTCCTTTGGTATTTCTGTGATAGCAACACTAGATAACTAAGCACTAGTGACCTAGTGCTGCTGTAAGAGGAATACCACAAGCGGGTGGCTTTAAGGAACAGAAATTTATATTCTCACAGTCTGAAGGCTAAATGTCCAAATCGGGGTCTCAGCAGAGCTGATTCTTCTCTTCTTGGTAGCCTTGGACATTCCTTGCTCATTGGTATCCCTTGATATACAGACAATCCTCATGTGACATCTGTCTTCCCTCATGTGTTTCTGTTCTCATTCTGCTCTTTTTATAAGGCAGAAGTGATTAGATTTGGAACCCACCCAACTCAGGAATGACCTAATTAAAACAACAAAGAAAATGCTATTTCCAAATAGGATAATATTTACAGATATAGGGAGCAGGACTTCAACACATATTTTTGCATGACTTAATCTACAACCTAATATAAAAATATTTTAATGTATGTTTATATTTTTGACTTTTGTTAACTCATTTAACAATTATGTATTGTGTTTACTATCAGCCAGAGAATATACTAGGTGCCAGAGATTATGGTGATAAATAAAACTTGCAGAAAGTGTTCAAAAGGAAGCAATAGAGAAATACTGAGGTTGGTAGGGATGGTTGGAAAAAATACTTTTATAAGGAGGTCTCTTTGAAGGATTTGAAATTAAACAAAGAATGAAGGAAGAGAAGGAACCATTCTTCGGTTGATTGAGTAGATCCAAGAGGCCACTATATGCCAGAAACTGCAAGAACAAAGAGAAATAAGATACTGCTTCTGCCTTCAAGAAACTCTCAGCCTGATAGAAATAGATATATGAACACTAAAAATTTAGTACAATGAGACAGACCTTAATAGAGAGATATAAAATCTGCTTATGGGGACACATGGTCAGACAAAGTTTCCCAAGGAAATCTTGGAAAAATGTGGAAAGCCTCATGAATTTGCATCCCTTCAGGCACAGGGCTATGTACGTCTTGCAATTTTAGCACATGTGCTGTAAAATCTATTCTTTCTATTTGTTAAATTTAATCCTGGGGTGAGCAAGGATTCTAGTTTTCTGTCATCTCTGCCTTATAACGTCTCTTATGAATATAGATACACACACATCTATGTATCTATGAGGCATAGATCAATGATAATGAATCTCCAGGTCAACACTAGAGAAGAAAAGAAAGGAACTTATTTTTGTGGGTATGTTTGAACATGTTTAAAATTTGGGTGGGATCATGATATTTTATGGTTATCAAAGTAACAAGACAACTTTGGCAATACTTGGTTATATGACCTCAGGCATATGAAAGTTTTGGTTTTGTTTTATTTTACTTTTCATCTCAGAGGTTCAAATGTTTGATTCCCAAAAGCTCTGTGACAATGCTTTCTGTCTTCCCTGACAAAGACCTGGGGTTTACAGCCCTGATTTGTCTACTAGGATGGGAGTAGGACCATAGGTTATTTCTAAAATCACCCTCTAGACCAAGGCTCCAAATATATACATCAAATATATATATGTATCATATATACACTGTATTTGTGTGTAGTAAATAAGTGGGTGTTTTCTCACAATATAAATGAGACAGTCCATGTATCAGTAAGATGCTGCTCTTTGGTGCCCGAACAATTAGACTAACAGGGAGGTTAACAGAAAGGTGTTGAGTAAAAGACTCCTTTATGATCCTTTTTATCAAGTTGTTCAATACTTTTTTCTAAAAGAAATAATGAATCATCTCTTCTAGGCTTTATAGATTTCTCTTTTATTTATTTATTTATTTTACTAATCTTTAATTCTTATTTCTCCAGCTATCAGTATTTGTGCTAGAATCAGCTGTTTGCCAACCCCAAATCTATCCTTCCTTTTTAGCAAATCCTATCTCATTTGAAGGAGCTCTGGTAGCATAGTGCCTAAGGCACTTGACTGCTAACCAGAAGGCAGGCGGTTCAAACCCACCAGCCACTCCTCAGAAGGAAGATTGGGCAATCTACTTCTGTAGTGATACTGCCTCGGAAACCAAGGAGGGGTTGCTATGAGTCGGGTCAGACTTGATGGCAAATAGCAACAATAGCAACAACATATCTCATGTGAAAGGAGCTCTGGTGGCCTAGTAGTTAAAGCATTGTGCTGCTAATCAAAATGTCAGCAGTTCAAACCCACTAGTTGCTCCATGGGAAAAAAGATGAGATGGTCTGCTTCCATAAAGACATAGCCTTGGAAACCTTATGAGGTAGTTCTATTCTGTCCTGTAGGGTTGCTATGAGTCAGAATAGACTTGAGGGCAGTGGGTTTGGTTCTGGTTTTATCTTGTTCGAAGTGTGAATATATGTAACTAAAAATGACATTAGTTTTCCAGTTTCCTGTCTAATAAAAGACAACCATAAAACATTGTTCTGGTGAGTAAGTGCAAGTCCCTAGGTGAGATTTCTGAGACAGCTATGGTATTCTTGATATAAAGAGACAGACTCAGTTAGCAAATGCTCTTTTCCTTTCACACTTCACCACTTATTTTTGTCTGAGATGAGCCCTGGATGACTGGAGAGGGAAGTCTCCATCTTGCAACCATTGAGATTGAGGCCACATGCTAAAGATCTGCTGATCTGGAGTTAGATGAAACTCCACTTCAAAGTCATTAGTCACTTCCTTGAGCCACATGCTAGTGTGGATGGCTCAACTCTAGACTTTTTGGTATATGAAAACAATTCTTATTTGTTTGAACCATCAGGAATGAGTTTCTGTTACCTTTAGCTGAAGACGCTGATAACTGATAGAATACATTTCCTACTTCTTTAGACAGATCATTTGACATGACATGCATGGATTTTGGGGTCAGACAAACCTGGATTCAAATTCCAATTCTGCCATTAATCAACTGTGTGATCTTGAGCAAGTTATTTTATTGATCTGAGTTAGTTTTCTTAAATGTAAAACATAAATACTAATGCCTTGCTCTTAAATTTTTTGCAATATGAGGAGATAGTATATGTCAAGAGACTGAAAAATAAAGCATTCAATAAATGTTATTCTGGTATCATGTCACTGTTGTTTATTGTTGTTAGGTGTCATCATCTCTGACTCATAGCAACCCCAGGTGCAACAGAATGAAGCACTGCCCAGCCTTGTGCCAGCCTCACGATCGTTGCTATACCTGAGCCCATCGTAACAGCCACTGTGTCAATCCATCTCATTGAGGGCCGTCTCCTTTTTTGTTGACCCTCCACTTTACCAAACATGATACCCTTCTTCAGGGAATGGTCCCTTCTGACAACATGACCAAAGTAAGTGAGATGAAGTCTGGCCGTTATCACTTCCAAGGAGCATTCAGGTTGCACTTCTTCCAGGACAGATTTGTTTGTTCTTTTAGCAGTCCATGGTACTTTCAGCATTCTTCACCAGCACCACAACTCAAAAGCATCAGCTCTTCTTCTACCTTCCTTATTCATTGTCCAGCTCTCACGTGCATATAAGGTGATTGAAAATAGCATGGTTGGGTTAGGCACACCTTAGTCTTCCAGGAGACATCTTTGCTCTTCAGCAAAATCATGTCACTGACACATCATTATTCTTGTCATCCACAAATATTTGTTAATTCTGTTCTATACAAGGCTCTATGCTTGGGACATATTTAGGATAACTTCCTAGAATTCCACTTCACTGCAGAATTTTAAAACATAAAAGCTAAACTGTGAACAAATGAACCATTGTTTTCTCATAAACAAAGCCATGAAAAGGGAGTAGACACATTTGAAAAAAAAAAAAAAAAAAAAAAAAAAAAACGTATTTTAATTGAAGTAAAGCTAGTTGATTTTGATTTATATTCTGTCCTTAATCTTGATTTCCCTGAAATTGATATCTGAAAAAATGTCTGTGGTGAATGAAATGAATGAAGATCAGGTACAACAAATTACCAAGTCATGTTGTTGTTGTTGTTATACGCCGTTGAGTTGAGTTGCATCCGACTCATAGCAACCCCTCTTTGGGTTTCCGAGGCAGTATCACTACAGAAGTAGATTGCCCAAGCTTCCTTCCGAGGAGTGGCTGGTGGGTTTGAACCTCCAGCCTTCTGGTTAGCAGCCAAGTGTCTTAGGCACTATGCTACCAGAGCTTCCCACTTTAAAGCGAAATAAAATAATTATTTTTAGAGTAGGGTGAAATTCCCTTTATTCTAAGAGAAAACAAGATAGGAAAAGAAGCAAGAAATTTGGATTCTGGCACCCCTGGGTCCTAAACTCAGCTCTGTCACTTGCTAGATGTGAGACTTTGACTAAATTCTAGGTTCATAAGCCCCAGTTTCTATTCAATGGGACTGAATTAAGTATTTTAAAAGATCATATATATTAAGGGCCTGATATGGTTATTTAGCACAAAATAAGATTTTATAAATAGAGCTATTATTATTTTTAAATAAATATATCAAGGGGAATGGAGCACAGTGGTTAAGCACTTGGCTACTAACTGAAAGGTTGGCAAACCCATTAGCTGCTCCATGGGAGAAAGATGTGCTAGTCTGCTTTTGTGAAGATTTACAGCCTAGGACACCCTAAGGGGCAGTTCTACCCTATCTTATAGAGTCACAATGAGTTGGAATCAACTCTACATGAATGGGTTTGATTTTGGTTGATATAGCAGAAAGAACAGATATTTATAATGTTATGTACTGCAGGCCATTCTGAATTAACTGTACTACTGCTGGCCACAAAACCTCCAGTTACAGTGGACTGTGGAACCCCTACCTTGCAGAGTCATTTTATTACACTGTATACATCTAACAATCCAGAAAACCCAAGTCTGCTGTTGAGACCACAAGCAGCTGCTGGTTGGTGTTTCTAAAACGCCTTAAACTGTTTCTGAATCCTTGACCATTAAGAAAGTCACTCCATGGAAACAACTTGGAATATTCTTCCCCTCCAACGGATTGACAAGGAATGAGAAAATGCTGTTTAGTAACCTTGAATGTAATTTTATTTAAAATTCCTTAGTTGGATATTTCTTGTCTGATGGAAAGAAAGAATGGAAGAAAGGAAAGAATAAAAGAAGGAAGAAAAAAAGAAAGAAGGAAGGAAGGAAGAATAAGAGTAAAAGCAAAACACTTAAATCAGAATGTTTGAGGGAAAAAGTGTTGTTTTGGTTACCTAGTGCCACTCTGACAGGAATATACCACAAATGGGATGACTTGAACAAACAGAAGTTTATTCTCTTACAGTTTTGGAGGCTAGAAGTCTGAGTTCAAAGTGCCAGGATCCAGTGGCTGGGTGAAAGCCCCTCGACCTTGAATTTCAGCTCTGCCTCTTGTTCCCTGGCCCACTGGAAGTAGAGACACCTCTTCACTCAGGCAGCTGCTAGCTGCTGAAGTTGACAAACCCAAGGTCAACAAGTGAAAAGGCACAGTCCCGATATTACCAAACCACACAGCAGGCTATTAATTCAAGTCCATTAAAGTCCCCAGATAGGCAGGGCAACATGGCAGGCTGCTGAACAATGACTCACCTATATGCAGGGTTCAAGAGTGCCATCAGCTGGACACCTTCCTCAAAGTTACTTCTTATATACTGAAAGCAGACCACATCCCTAAAGCAGCTACTCAGCTGCTCCAATAGATTCCACCATGGAGTTAATTGCCAATCTCACCACGGGGAATCACCATATATCCAGCTTCCCAGCCACTCAACCAGGACCAGCCAAGTTGACACACAAACTTAAGTACCACAAGTGTTTACTGTGGAACACCTCTAAGACATGCCTCTGCCTGATGAGTGGCTGAGAAGATTCTTTCTGCTCTTGATTAGTTGCTGCCTCTGTTGGTTTCCTGTAGACAAACACCTGAAGGCAAACACACCTCCTCTGATACAGATGGTGGGAGCAACAGTACTATATACCACCCAGTTTGCCCTGAAAACTGTTACAGATGGATAGATTTTTTTTTTTCCTTTTACAATTGTTATTAGTTACTTGAAAGGTAAGACTTCATAGAATATCTCACTGAGTCAGAACTGTCATTAATATCACATGATGACATCATTCCACCAAAGTGAAAAGTCTTTAACAGGTCTGCTGACACATTTCCTATGATCTAAAATGTGTGCCTAGGAAGAATGCTGCTTGTAGTCCTCATTTCCTATGGAAAACTATCTGTAAGTGTGATATGACAGGATGTGGTTTTATTAGGCATGGCTCTTTTAATGATGTGAATAAGACTTGGAACAGTGCACTGCAGATAATAGATGCAGAATGACTATTCATTGGTAAATCAGACTCCAGAAATCACTATATATCCCCTACAATAAACTGACATTGGGATGGCAGTGGGAGGGGAGAATCTGTTTTGGAGCTTCAGTAAAATAAATAAATAAGAACAATATTTCATGTCTGCTCATTATTTTTCTTAGAGTCTTGTAGTCTCCTGAATTGCAATAGGATTTATTTCAATTTCATAGAGAATGCTATTTTTGAAATGGTTACATTTCTTACTATTTACAGGAGTTCAGTTAATCTTTGATAAAATAGGGTATCCCTGACAATACCACTCTTTGTCTTTATACCTATAATGGAAATGTGAACTGAGTGCTCTTAGAAAGTGAAGGACAAGCTGTAAGAACTTCATAGAAGTAGTCCATTTGAACCAGGTCTTTGAGGCTAAATGGAATATGCTACTCAGAGAATGTGAGAAGGAGTTACCTGGGCAAGAATAATGGCATGAGCAGAGTCACAGAGCTCTGGAAGAAAATGATATGTTTAGGGAACAGTAAGATGTCCCTTGTGACTAGAGAGGATGCAAAAGGAAGTAGGAAGACACAGAAAGACTGAAAAGACAGAAGTAGAAAGAGAAATTGGGGAAAGATTATAATGTTCCATTACTAACAATAACTGTGTCTGTCAATGACAACTCAAACCCAAACCCAGATCCACTGTCATCAAATTGATTCCAACTCATAGCATCCTTATGCACAGAGTAGAACTGTTCCATAGGGTTTCCAAGGCTATAAATCTTTACAGAAGCAGACTGCCTAAGCTTTCTCCAACAGAGAGGTTGGTAGGATCAAAATGCTGACCTTTTTTGGTTAGCAGCCAAATGTTTTAATCACTATGTCACCAGAGCTCCTTGAATGACAACTACCACCATTTATTTAGCCCTTATTTTATTTTGGTTTTTGTCAGCTGCTGTTGAATCCACCTCCAGACACATGATGACCCCATGCATGATGAAATAAAACACTGCCTGGTCCTGAATCATCCCCATGACCAGTCGTGGATCAGGCCTTAGGAATCCATAGGGTCTTCATTGACTGCCTTTGAGAAATAGATTGCCAAACCTTTATTTCTAGTCCATCCTAGTCTGGAAGCTCCACTGAAACCTGTTCAACAACAGAGTAACACTCAGATCCCCACTGACAGATGGGTGGTGGCTGCATGTAGGGTGCACTGGCCAGGAATCTAACTTGAGAGGCATTAACTCTATTATTTATAAAATACTAAGCATTTCAAATACTTTAATATTCTCTAGAGTTTGATCTAAAAACCAAATTCCCTGCCATCAAGTCGATTCTGACTCATTGCAACCCCCTTTGGGTTTCCGAGGTGGTAAATCTTTATGGGAGTAGATTGCTCAGTCTTCCTCCCATGGTGTGGCTGGTGAGTTTGAATCACCCTTAGGCACTACCCTACCAGAATTCCTTAAAAGTTCTATAAGCACATTGTTAGCATCTCCTTTGTATGGATGAGGAAAATGAGAAACAGAAAAGTTAACATAATGTCCAAGTTTACACAATGAAGAAATCATGACTCAATCCAGCACTATTAGATTCCAAAGACTATCTCCTTAACTGCTTAACATATCATTTCCCAATGTGCTATGGAGATCCTTCTGGTCTCTATGGAGGAGTACCAGGAGTAAAAGGAGACTCATTAGCTTGTTGGCATTGAGGGGTCAATGAAGAGTTTCTATCAGAGAATTGGCACAGTGTAGAGGACAGTCTGGCAAGTAAAGAGGCTGATTGATCCATGACCCAGCAGGAGATGAAGCGGGTACAAGCAAAGCAGTGGGTGGAGAGCAGGAAATGATGTGAAAGAATTTCTGAGGTTAAATATATACAGTATTCTACTATTTGGAGGTGAATAGGATGAAGTATGTTGGTATGAATTCTAGACTTGCAATTGGTCGTTTAACAGAAAAGGCAAATACTGTAAGATAAATAAGAAGGAGAGATGATGAAATCTGCTTTGGACACACAAAGTTGGAAATATCTATGAGGCAACAAGGAACAGTTAGTGTTTGGTAGTTTTTCTTTAAGCTTACTGTCTCTCTGGCTTACACTCCCTAGAATCAGAAACATATTAAGTTTATGCTAAAATGTTTAAACCTGGTTGTTGTTGTGTTGTTGTTAAGTGCCGTCGAGTCATTTCCGACTCATAGAGACCCCATGCACAGCAGAACGAAACACTGCCCTATCCCGCGCCAGCCCCACAATCCCTGCTATACTTGAGCCCATCATTGCAGCCATCTTGTCAATCCATCTCGTTGAAGACCTCCCCCTCTTTTGTTGACCCTCCACCCTACCAAGCATGACATCCTTCTCCAGGGAATGGTCCCTTCTTACAACATGACCAAAATAGGTGAGATGAAGTCTGGCCATTCTTGCTTCCAAGGAGTATTCTGGCTGCACTTCCTCCAGGACAGATCTGTTAGTTCTTTTAGCAGTCCATGGTACTTTCAGCATTCTTCGCCAGCACCACAACTCAAAAGCATCAACTCTTCTTCGGTCTTCCTTATTCATTGTCCAGCTCTCACATGCATACCAGGTGATTGGAAATATCATGGCTTGTGTCAGGCGCACCTTAGTCCTCAAGGAGATATCCTTGCTCCTCAGCACTTGAAACAGTTCCTTCGCAGTTGACTTTCCCAATGCTACACGTCGTCTAATGTCCTGACTGCTGCTTCTGTTGGCATCGATTGTAGAACCAAGCAATGTGAATTCCTTGACAACCTCTATCTTCTCTCCATTTATATTGTGATGCTACTCATTGGTCCAGTTGTGAGGATTTTTGTTTTCTTTATATTGAGACGTAATCCATACTGCAGACTGTATTCTTCAACCTTCATCAGTAGGTGCCTTAAGTCATCCTCACTTTCAGCAAGCAAAGTTGTATCGTCTGCATATTTCAGGTTGTTAATGATTCTTCCTCCAATCCTGATACCATATTTTTCTTCATATAGTCCAGGTTCTCAGATTATTTGCTCAGCATATAGATTGAATAAGTGTGGAGAAAGAATACAACCCTGACGCACTCCCTTCTTGATTTTAAACCATGTAGTGTCCCCTTGTTCTGTTTGAACTACAGCCTCCTGGTCAAGGTACAGATTCCTCATGAGTACAATCAAGTGCTCTGGAATTCCCATTCTTCTCAATGTTATCCATAATTTGTCATGATCCACACAATCAAATGCCTTTGCATAGTCAATAAAACACAAGTCAACATCTTTCTGGTATTCTTTGCCTTGAGCCAAGATCCATCTGACAACAGCTATGATAGCCCTTGTTCCACGTCCTCTTCTGAATCCGGCTTGAACCTCTGGAAGTTCTCTGTCAATAGACTGCTGCAAACGTTTCTGAATTATCTTCGGTAAGATCTTACTTGCGTGCGATATTAATGATATTGTTCTATAATTTCCACATTCTGTGGGATCACCTTTCTTTGGAATGGGCACAAATACGGATCTCTTCCAGTCTGTTGGCCAGGTAGCTGTCCTCCAAATCTCTTGGCATAACTGAGTGAGTGCCTCCAATGGGGCATCTGTTTGTTGAAATATCTCAATCGGTATGCCATCAATTCCCGGAGCCTTGTTCTTCACCAGTTCTTTCATTGCAGCTTTGACTTCTTCCTTCATTACCATTGGTTCTAGATCATATGTCACTTCCTGAAATGGATGAAGATAGATCAGTTCTTTTTGGTACAGTGACTCTGTATTCCTGCCATCTTCTCTTGATGTTTCCTGCATCATTCAATATTTTGCCCATTGAATCTCTCTATATTGCAACTCGAGGCCTAAATTTTTTCTTCAGTTCTTTCAGTTTGAGCGTGTTCTTCCCTTTTGGTTTTCAGACTCCAGCTCTTTGCACATTCCATTATAGTAATTGGCTTTGTCTACTTGAGCTGCTCTTTGGAATCTGTTCTGC
The DNA here is from genome assembly GCF_000298275.1 of Orycteropus afer afer. Taxonomy (NCBI): domain Eukaryota; kingdom Metazoa; phylum Chordata; class Mammalia; order Tubulidentata; family Orycteropodidae; genus Orycteropus; species Orycteropus afer. Next base: position 3,631,877 of record NW_006921797.1, on the reverse strand, counting down.
CCTTTTACCTTTTCATTTCTTCCATTTGCTTTAGCTATTCTCCGCTCAAGGGCAAGGTTCAGAGTCTCTTCTGTCATCCACTTTGGTCTTCTCTTCTTTTCTTGTCTTTTTAGTGATCTCTTGCTTTCTTCATGGATAATGTTCTTGATATCTTCCCATAATTCATCTGGCTTTCGGTCGTTGGTGTTCAGTGCATCAAATCTATTCTTTAGATGATCTCTAAATTCAGGAGAGATATATTCAAGATCATACTTTGGCTCTCTTGGACTTGTTTTAATTGTCTTTAACTTTAAACCTGGTGGCTAAATTGAAATGAATGAAAAAAGCCCTAAACAATATGAATTTCCAACTCTGATATACATTAAGGCCAAGAAGCACTGAGAGTTTTAAGCGTAGTAAGACAGAACATGAAAAGGATTTTGGCTCTTGTCTCTCTCTGGTTTTGGGACTTGTACAAGAGATGAAAGAGTTCCTCAGCCATACCTTCTCTCACTTTGCTAGTGTACAAGCTCCTTGTGACATAGACGGGCTAGATCAATGTCTAGCTTAGAATGATCAGAGGTGCTTTTCAAAACTAAAGTTTCCTGAGCCTGGACTTAGTGAGTGAAATTATTGAGTATGAGAATCAGGAATGTTTATTCTTAAAAAGCTCTACAGGTAATGAAAACAGTAAGTAACACTTATAATGATGTTTTTAGTTGGCATCAAGTGGGCTCTGATTCATGTACAATAGAACCATAGAGAAATCAGCCAATGAAAAACCAGTGGAAATATTTATAATAATTAGCATTTGTTAAACACTTATAGTAGTCCTTTTCTAAATGCTCTAAATAGGTTAACGTAGTTAATCTATTAACCCTGAGAGACTCTGGGAGATTATAAGTGTTTCACCAGTGGGGAGCTAGTTTGTTCCATCTTACCCATACCCACTTCTTTTTTTCCCTTAGAAGGCATGGTAAAATGACCTTGTGGAAATGGTTTGTTCATTTTTCTCATAACCTGTGTCTATGGTAAATATTTAGTCATTATGTAATTCTGATGAAAAGCAACCACATAGCAACGAGACTATCCCATTGCCTTATTTCTATCTATACCAACATACTCAACAATTAGCATTCATTTGATGCCTGCTATATACTGGACAGTGTACTAAGTCCTTAGAACATAAAAATAAAGTAATATATGATTTCTTTGTCCTGGAGGAACTCATAGGAAATCAGGAGAATTAGAAACAACAACAATAACAACAAAACTCTATCTTCATTTCTTGCTAGCTTTTATTATCTTTGGTAATCTTGCATCCCGAAGGGATCTCCTTGTCCTTTATCTTTTGTGTAAAAATCCTACCCAGAGAAGCTTTTGGTGCCTAAATTCCTAAATTCATCCATTGATATTTGCATTATTTCCCACCACACATGTTGCTCCAATTTTGGCCCCTTTTTGGCTCTTGTCTCAATCTTAAGCTTCAGAAATTTTAACAAAGGGTTATAGGACTAGATAGGAAAAGCTAGACCTAGACAGTTTTGAAAGGGCAAATATTGATGGCAATCAAAGCCTTAATCAGGCCAAGCAGCTAAATCAGTGTGAATAGCTCAGAAGTGGGATCATGTGAAACAAAATCATTATGAAATCAAGATCTAGTGCAGCACAGTGGACATGACATACAAGTAAAGGAGAGAGGCTCTGTAATCAGTTAATGAAGTGTGAGTACTAATGAATGGGGAAGAATGTGAAGTCCCTGGTGCTTTTTCTATGTGTGGCTTAATACAAATATTCAGTTTTGATATGACATAGAAATGAGTATTTATGAGGACGGGATAGAACGCTAAATTAGAAAGAGTGGTGATCCACTGAAAAATACCTTGTAAAATTGTTTTTGTTGTTAGGTGCCATAGAGTCAATTCTGACTCCTGGACCAAAAAAAAAAAAAAAAAAACTCACTGCTGTGGAGTCGATTCCAACTCATAGTGACCCCTCCTTAGGCATTCCAGGTGGTACCTCTACAGAAGTAGATTGCCCAGTCTTCCTTCCCAGGAGTGGCTGGTGAGTTTGAACCACCAGCCTTCGGGTTGACAGTCAATTGCCTCAGGGACTATGCTACCAGAGCTTCTTCTGACGCCTTGATGCCCCATGTATAGTAGAGCAAAATGTTTCTCAGTCCTATGCCATCCTATGCCAGGCATGTTTGAACTCTTGTTTCAGCCACTGTGTCTATCGATGTCACTGAGGGTCTTCCTCTTTTTCTCTGACCCAGTACTTTACCAGACATGATGTCTTTCTTCCTGTTGACAACATATCCAAAGCACATGTGATGAAATCTCACCATCCTCACTTCTAAGGAGCACTCTGGCTGTAATTCCCCCAAGATAGATTTGGCTATTCTTCTGACAATCCATGGTATATATTTTTCACCAACACCATAACCCAAATGCATCAGTTCTTTGATTTTCCTTTTTCAAAACTGGATAATTCAGTTATGACGGACCAAAGAGTGAAAGCCCAAATTGCCTCAGAATGCAAAGTAAATTTGGCCAAGTCTTCTGCCCTTAATTAATTCTCTGAAAAGATATAATGTATGAAAGTGTTATGGTGGCAAGTAATTAGACTTCTTCTAAACTGGGGATAGAATTAGAACCAATAGGAAGATGAGATGGGAAAATAGATTTCATCCCCATATAATGATAGTAATAATCCTAATGTCATAGCTATCTTTTATTTACTCAAAAATATTTATTAAGCACCTACTATAAGTCAGGTTCAAGGAGCTCTAGTGGCAAAGTAGTTAAAGCATTATGCTACAAGCAAAAGGTAGGTGGTTCAAATCCACCAGCCACTCCATGGGGAACAAGCAGTATGCTTCAGTAAAGATTTATAGCTTTGAAAACCCTATAGAGCAGTTCTACTCTGCCCTATAAGGTTGCTATATGTCAGAATCAACTTGGTGGCTGTGCTTGTTATTATTATTATTATTTATTATTTTATAGGCCAGGTTCTGTTGTTGGATTTGCAGCAATTAATATAACAGATATAAAAGGCTACACACAGAGTTCAAATTCTAGTTGGGTGAGGCAAAAATATACAAAATAAATAAGTAACTTAGAGTGTTTTGAAGCTATATATATAATACCTATTATGGCAAAAAAGTAAAGCAGATTTAGGAAAATGGGGAGTTCTGGGGACAGGACAGGCTTGCAAATATCATGTAATAGTCACCAGAGAGGAGTCTTTGGGTGGCACAAACTATTAAGTTCTTGGTTACTAACTGAAAAAGTCACTTTTCAGGTCACTGGGTGGCACAAGCAGTTTGTACATACCTGCTAATGAAAGGGTTGGCAGTTGTAACTCACCATATAGTACCACTAAGGCCTGATGATATGTTTCCATCAAGATTACAGCCAAGAAAAGCCTTTGGAGCCAGTTCTAACCTGTATCACATGGAGTCCCCATGAGTTGGAATTAACTTGATGGCAACTGGTTTGTTTGTTTTTGGTTACTGGAGAGAGTGAAGAAACCAGCCATTCCAATATCTGAGAAAAGCTTCCCCAATGGAAAGAACAGTCAATGCAAAAGAGATGAAGTGGGAGTATGCCTGGCATGATTGTGAATTAGTAAGTAGGTCAGTGTGGCTGGAGGAGAAAGAGGGAGAGGAGGGAAGGTGGTAAAAAAAAAAAAAAAAAGAAGAAGAAGAAAAATTGGAGAGGGTGAAGAGGAAACTAGGCAGAGCACAGGAATACAGGGATGTGTGGGCAGGGTTTGTTTTTTATTCTGAATGAAATGAGAAGACACTGGGGCATTTTGAGTAGAGAAATTCCCTTTTAAAACTCTGGCTGTGAAAAGAGGCAATGGAAGGCAAGGGTGGCAGGAGGAAGGTCATCCTAATTGTTTACTAAGGACTAGTATATTTCACATTACATTCCATCATAGGATTGTGAGGAACATGATTGCATTTTATGCATGAGGAAACTGAGGTTCAGAGAGTAACTGGCCCAGAAGCCATGGATGGTAACATCTGTAGAATTCTAATCACCATGGTCTTATGTGTTTTCCACAACCTTGTGACTTGATAGATATATTTCTTCAATAAATATGAGCTTGACACAATGTTCACCAGGGATACAGCAGTGAATAAGACAGATCTGGTCTCTGTTCTCATGTAGAGCCTACTGGTGTAGGTCAATATTTAAAAACCTACCAAATTAATAAATACATATTGATGAATTATGATGAAAGCTTTAGAGAAAATGCAAGGTATTATGAAAATGAATAAACTTAATTTAGATGGAGGGGTTAGAAAAGGAAAAGCTTTGCAAGATAAGAGACAATTAAGCTGGAAATTGAGGGAGAAAAATGGACATATTCAAGGGAAGAGGCAAAAGGAAAGTTGTTTCAAACAAATGCATTAAAGCAGCCAAGAGATTAAACTTTCCAGAAACTGATGAAAGGTCAGTAACAGTGGAGCATGGGGCTGGTGAGAGCTGAGGTGGAAAAAGTAGGCAGAAACCAGATCATGTAGGGCCTGGTTGACTGTAGTGTGGAATTTGAATTTTATCCTCAATATGATGAGAAGCTATATGTTTTAAACAGGAAGTGGTCTGATTTTATTTTGTTTTTTCAAGATCACTTTGGATTTTCTGGGTGAGTGTTTTTTTTTTTTTTTTTTTTTTTAACTCCCTTAGCATTCTCCTTGTAAACCATTTTTGGGATGTAGCAGACCCTAGAGCTGGGACAAAAAAATCAAGTTGAGGAAGAGACAGAGATTCTTTTGTTGTTGTTGTTGTTATGTGCCGTCGAGTCGGACGTGACTCACAGCGACCCCTCCTTGGGTTTCTGAGGCAGCATCACTACGGAAGTAGATCGCCCCATCTTCCTTCCGAGGAGTGGTGGGTTTGATCTGCTAGCCTTCTGGTTAGCAGTCAAGTAAGTGCCTTAGGCACTACGCTACCATAGCTCCCAAGATTCTTTTAGGTGTTCCTAAAAGAGGAAGTCCAACTTGACAATGGGAAAGGTATTCTAATTGATGTTCAGCTGCCCTCCATACTCCTGCCCCACACAACTACCCAGATGGGAATTCAATGGAACCAAAAAAATGTCACTTCATATCAGCAGTTGATGAGAAGTAGAAAGAAAAAGAAAGTGACACTGGAGTTTAGGGGAGAGGAGTTAAAGGGGAAGAAAAAGCAGTCATGAAGGGATTATTCCTTATGTCTCCTGGATCAGACTTAACAACCAGAGACATAAGGATTCAAGCTGACTGAGGAGCCATGGACAAGGATGGGATGAAGGAGAAGAGGAGCCATTCTGGCCTCCACCCCACTGTAGACACTGCATGAACTGGAAGACTGTAAAATACAATTAATTAAATTAAATTGGGGAGCTCTGGTGGTGTTGTGCCTAAATTGAGAGAATCTCAGGAAAATTACAACCCTCCCTCCAAAAAAAGTTAATAATCGTGTGTTAGTCTCTGTCCAAAGCAGTTTACATGTATCAACTCATTAATCCCTACAGTGATACTCTAGGAAAGGAATTATTGTTGTTCCCATTTTACAGAGGAGTTAAGGGAGGCACAGAGAGATTAAAGAATTTGTTCAAGGTCATTAAGTGAGAAAGTAGTGTTCATGTAAATACCATGTTTTCTATTCCCTTTGTACCACATCCACTGTAGTCTCCCCCCCTTCCTTTTGGTTTCAGGATCAATGCCTACTGATAAGCTGATTTTTTGGAAGTGTTACAATTCTATTCAAAGCAGAAACTGGATATAGTCAAACATAATATAAAATTTCAGCAAACTGTACCCTTCACAACCCTTTCATTGTGATTCACTGCCACTCTACTTCAATCAGCCTTGACCACACTGTGGTAAAATTCCTCCGGGCTGATGATGAATTACTGAGGTAATTGATCTCTCCATTCAGTGACCTGTAATAGTGCTAGTGTCAGACACATGATAAAACTCTTACGGATTATTGTTTTAGTTCTGACTAATGTTTCATCCTATTTTCATAGTTTTCAGGAAATGTCTTTTAGTTTTATGTTCCCAAAGAAATTGTACTACTCAACATCAGGTGCTGAAATCATGGAAAAAAGCTGCAAAGAAGACAGTCATTACTGCTATTGGAAAATGTAAGACATGGGTCTGAAATGAACATTAAACTCTTCTTTTATTGGAGTATGATTTTCTGCATTGGTTGAATGCCTCCCTGAGTCACTACAAAATGGAGCTATTTCATCAGTGGTATGGAAATATTTGAAATGCTCAAAAAAGAAATGTATTACAAGAAGTGTTGACACTTAGAAAAATGTGTACAGGTATCCATTACTTTTTGAAAGTTTGCTTTATGCCCCTTCACTTTTACAAAAGACCTACATGCATACCTGTTTTTGCTAACCAAAGAAATCTGAAAAAGATTTTTGCTTTTAGGAAAAAAGGTAAAAAATAACACTGGCATTCAGCATCTGTTTTACAGCCAGTTGATAAAGAGATAGTGCACACACTGAGCAGCAGAGGAGCCAAAGAGATGTCACCAAGCTCCTTCCCCACCAAGAACTACTCTCAGCATCTCAGCTGAGATGCCACCATAGCTTTGAATGGTGTCTGTGAACATTATATGTTAGTGTTATGTTACATTTTATGTGTTACTTGGTATAATTTGGTAGGTTTGGATTTCTTTGGTGTTATTTTGTATGTCTTGGTAGGTTATTTTTTTGAGTCTGGGAGTGCACAAATTTTTTTCCCGTATAAGTTAGTGATAATTGCTTCTTCCTTTATGCCATTTCAGCTTATGAAAGGTTTCATAGGAATGTTCTATTTTCAGATAGCAGGGGAAATCTGTATCTCTAATTTCTAGAAGTATGATTTTTAAAATTACAATTTCATTGCAGTGACTTCTAATATATTTAAACTGATAATCAACTGAATTTTTCTTATTGAGAATATGCATACCTACCCAGGTATTTTAATGTTTACTATGGGCATCTGGATAATTTCCCCATCAAATATAGCCTCTATTACATGCAAAACAAACTATGCTTGGGGTGGGAAAAATAGAGATGTAAAAATAATGTAAGAATGAATAAACCTGTCTTTAGAAGTGAGAATGGCTAGACTTTGCCTCTTATACTTTGGTCATGTTGTCAGAAAGAACCAGTCCCTGGAGAAGGATATCATGCCTGGTAAAGTAGAAGGTCAGTGGAAAGGGGAAGACCCTCAATGAGGTGGATTGTCACAGTGGCTGCAAAGATGGGCTCCAGCATAGCAAGGATTGTGAGGATGGTGCATGACTGGGCAGTGTTTAATTCTGTTGTCACTATGAATCAGAATCAACTCGACTGGATGGCAACTAACAACAACAACAACAACAACAAAAAAAAAACCACAGGCTCTATCCTTAAACATAGGCTGAGGAAACAGCTAAACTAGTAACTATGGAGAATTTAAAACAAATGGAATAATTCTTAAGAAATAGGTTAAAAGAAAGATCTATGGTACTACAAAGACGATAAGGATAAGAGAGATGATTTTCTGAAAAAATGATCAGAACAGGACCTCAAATAATGATCTGACTTTGAAGTATACAATATTGGGCAAATAGTAAATCTTCAATGAATTTTGGGTATATGAATTAAATGAAAAGACTAGTGGGGAAGAGAAAAGAGGGAAGGTTTCAGGGTTCAGGAAGGAGAAAGTAAGAACAATATTCCAGACTGAGAGATCATTTCCTGCACATACTTTCCTTCCAGTAAGAATGTAGATCCATAGCAAGACTCTAAATAATTCTTAATTGAAATACACATTTGACTGTCAAAATGTGAAGAAACAATTGGCTATGATTTGACACGCTGAAGAAGTGAGGTATTAGAAAAGATTGTGAACATAATTTAGAAGACGCAATTATTTTCTGTCTTTTTTTTATCTCTGGGGATGCCATTACCATCCATTCATTCAGGCAAGCCAGATTCCTAGAGATTGTCCTGCATACATTCCTCTCCCTTAATCCTTCACAAATTCTGTGAGCATCCATCAGAATGCTCACTAAACAGTCTGCTCCCCATCTCCACCACCTCCACTGCAGTCTTTCTCATCTTTTCTTCAATACCTTTCTAAATGGTCTCTCCACATCCTCTCATTCCCTTTTTAATTCTGTTCTCCACATTGCAGTCAAAGAGATCTTTCAAAAAGGTGGATCTCTTTTTTGCTAAAACCTTTAAGTAGCTCCCCCTTATATGGTAGAAAAACCCTTCTTGATTTGTCCCATGTCTACCCTACTCTCCCCTTCACTCTATATCATTATGAAGTTTTCTTCATAGGAGTAATCACCATGTACATTTGTCTATTTTTTGTGGGGGAAGCTCTGGTGGCGCAGTGCCTAAGGCATTTGACTGCAAACCAGAAGGCTGGTGGTTCAAACCCTTGGAATGAAGATTGGGCAATCTACTTCCATAGTGATACTGCCTTGGAAACCCAAGGAGGGGTTGCTATGAGTCTGATCTGACTCAACAGCAGTGGGTTGGGTTTGGTATTTGTGGTGGGATTAATTTGTCTCTTTGCTACGTGGACTCTGATTCTGACATTGAATTCTAACTGTGTGATTTGGAGAAGTTACTTAAACTTTTTCTATGTTTCTCCCAGTGTAAAGAAAGGAAAATGTCCGATTGAGCAGTTGTACAGATTAAATGGAATAATATACTGAATTTTTCCTAGTAGAGTTCCTAAACAGTGCAGGAGTTCTGCTTGCATAGTGCGTAAGGCACTTGACTGCTAACCAGAAAGCTGGTGGTTCAATCCCACCAGCCACTCCTCAGAAGGAAGGTTGGGCAATCTACTTCCACAGTGATACTGCCTCGGGAACCCAAGGAGGAGTCACTATCAGTTGCAACCGACTTGACAGCACATAACAGCAAATAGGGCTGGCATGTAGTACATATTCAATAAATGAAAATTTCTAGTAATAGAATATATACTCCATTACAGCACATACCAAAATCTGATTGACAAATCAGTGCTTAGCATGATGCATAACACAATACATATTTTTGGAGTAAACAAATAACACAAAATACAAATACAAAAGTGGTATTTAATTACAATATTGAATATCCTTTCATATCTGTGAGATTAAAGGGTTAAGGTAACTTTCTGAGATACTGGCAATGGAGTCCAATTGACTTCTTTATTTGGGCCTCACAAGATGATGATAGGTGTGTAAATCCTCAACTGGGCAGGATGAGAAACTCACATTGTGTCAGTGTTTTATTGAGCTGACTCAGTGAAGCTGGATTCCACAACTAGACTCACAAGAGATAACTATAAAAACAAGAATACTAATTTATTGATTTAGAATGAGACATTTATCTTTACAGTATGCAAAACAATTTATATGTTGGTTAGTACATCCTCTTCTTTTTAGGAAAGTCTATGTGGAAGTCATATTATTGTAAGAAATATGTTTGTTAGGCATGGGATCAAAGAGAGATACTGAATGATGTTTCTAATTAGTGAAACTGTGATCCATTTTCCCTCTAGGTATACAATAACCAATTGAGGCACCACCCTGTCCCTGGATTGTACTGAACCAGTCTTCTTCTTGGTGATAGTTTACCATTTGCTAGATGATATATAGGTCACTTTCTTATGCTAATATTTTTCTTATTATTTAGGCCATTTCTTAGGTCCAGTTTACTATGATCATATTTAATTCTTAACAAAATACCTTGATAATTTTTTATTAGACTCAAACATTTCCCAAGTCTCCTCATAGTTTTGAAGATACATACATTTTTTTTTCTCTTGTTCTTGTTTTGTTTTATATTTCTTTTAACCAGAGTTAATATCATATTTTTGTATTGAGATTTGACCAGTATCATTCTGAGCATTCTGGATAATGATGTCTGTTATATACCAAATACTTTCGTAATACTAAAATAACTGACATTATTAAAAAACACGCTTCCTTTAAAGCTTGGATTTTGTTTTCAATAGAAAGAGCAATTTAATTGTTGTCATAATAATAATTGTTTTTAGTGTTTACATATTATGTCCATCACAAAGAAGCCTTCCATAACACAGTTTAGGGAGATTTATAGAAAAACTGAGAGAAGGAAGGGATGAGGTACAGAAATGTTGGACCTACCTGAACTGGAGATTACTTGTACAGAACACAAAAGACAAATAAGGATGCAATTTTCTTGTATTTATGAGCAAATATAGAAATAAATTTAACTTAAAATGAGATTAATTTTACTTCTGATAAATAAAGCTTCACATATTATCTTTTTACCTTTTATTTTCCTGTACTGAATTATAGGAAGAAATGTCATTTCATAGGTTAATGAACACTTATGTGAAAGGTGGCTTCAAAATTGCTGTTAGTGTTAGGTGCCCTGGAGTCAGTTCCAACTCATAGTGACGCTATGCACAGCGGAACAAAACTCCTCAATCCTTGCTATAAGTGAGCCCATTGCCGCAGCCACTGTGTCAATCCAACTTTTTGAGGTTCTTCCCCTCCTTCAACGACAGTCTACCTTACCAAGCATGACATCCTTCTCCAGGGAATGGTCCCTTCCATTTGGAACAAGACCAAAGTAGGTGAGACAAAGTTTGGTCATTCTCTCTTCCAAGGAGCATTCTGGGTGCACTTCATCCAGGACAGATTTGTTAGATCTTTCAGAAGTCCAGGTTACTCTCAGCATTCTTTGCCAGCACCACAACTCAAAATCATCAACTCTTCTTCAGTCTTCCTTATTCATTGTCAAGCTATCACATGCATATGAGGCGACTGAAAATATCATGGCTTGTGTCAGCATATGAGGCGACTGAAAATACCATGGCTTGTGTCAGATGCACCTCAGTCCTCAAGGAGATATTTTTTCTCTTCAGCACTTGAAAGAGGTCCTTTGCAGTGGATTTGCCCAGTGTTGTACTTCATCTAGGAGCTCTGGTAGCACAAGTTAGACAATCTACTTCTGTAGTGGTCCGGTCTGGGAAACCCAAGGAATGTTCGCTATGAGTTGGGTGAGACTAAAGGCACATAACAACAATAACAACAAATATTTCTTCTGATGTCCTGACTGCTGCTTCCCTTGGAAGCAATTGTAGAACCAAGCAATGTGAAGTCTTTAGCAACTTTAATCTTTTTTCCATTTATCATGATGCTGCTTCTGGGTCCAGCTATGACAATTTTTGTTTTCTTTATATTGAGATGTAATCCATACTGCAAACTGTATTCTTCAATATTCATCAATAAGTGCTTTAAGTCATCCTCACTTTCAGCAAGCAAAGTTGTATCGTCAGAGTATGGCAGGTTGTTAATTATTCTTCCTCCAATCCTGATGTTGCATTCTTCTTCATATAGTCCAGCTTCCTGGATTATTTGGTCAACATATAGATTGAATAAGTATGGTGAAAAGATACAACCATGATACTCTCCCTTCTTGATTTTAAACCATGCAGTGTCCCCTTCTTCCATTTGAAGGACAGCCTCTTGGTCTATGTACAGGTTCCTCATGAGTACAGTTAAGTGTTCTGGAATTTCCATTCTTCACAAAGTTACCCATAATTTGTTATGATCCACACAATCAAATGCCTTTACACAGTCAAAAAAAAAACATAAGTAAACATCTTTCTGGTATTCTTTGCTTTGAGCCAAGATCCATCTGACATCAGCAGTGATATTCCTCATTCCATGTCCTCTTCTGAACCCACTTTGTATTTCTGGAAGTTCTTTGTCAATATATTGCTGCAAAAGTTTTTAGATTATATTCACTAAGATTTTACTTGCATGTAACATTAATAATATTATTTGATAATTGTAGATATAGTAAAATCTCATTCATTTGAACTAATCAGAGAGGGGAAGCTAGTTTGAATTAGTAAAAGTCTGAAATGACTTTTATGATTTCAAATGTAACAATAACTAAAAAGGTTCACTTCATGATCTATTAATGAGACATTCCAAAGGATTTGTAGTTAGGATATGATTTGTTTTAAAATATTAATACAATTTATATACAAAAATATCACAGAAGAAATGTAAAAAATATGCAAGACAATGAGTAAGATTTCTGCTATTGATTTTTCAAACCGCATAAAATTATATTTTTTCTAAGAACCATTTCAAGTCATTGCAAGTTTCAGATTGGTAAGGCATAAACTAAAGATTTTAAAGTACATTATAAACTTTGTAGGTGTAAAGACTTTGAGCATTTTTTTTTTTTTGGAAAAAAGTAACTTCATATGCTTTCTATTCTTTTGATATTTTAATACCTGCACAGCCCTAAGTATGATTACAATTACAGGCTCAGTTAAAATGGAATGCATGATTATGTGGGTGTATTTCAGGTAATAAGTTACATATATTAACTCAGTAATTGCCAGTGATTAATTCTATTTTTTCCAGATTGTTTTTTGTTTGAGTTTGGAAAGTTGGCTTATTATTTCCTTGAATTGTAATTGCTTCTAAGTTATGCATGAGGCTCTAAGTTCTGAGTTAATTATATCCTAGTGAGCTCTTTTAAATCAAACTCAGAAATTTCAAGGTACACACATCATAAGAGCCCATTAAAACCTTTAACATGTGCCTGAGTAAAGAACTGCCATGCATGATTGATGACAGTGGCTTTTTGAAGTTCTTTCAATTCTGTGGTGTCAATCATGAAAGGCATTAGAAATTCATCTCTATTTAAGAATTTATGGAGTTTCAAAAAATTGAAATTATGCTGGTGAATCTCTGGTCAATACTTTTTATTGCAACTTCTTTGGGAAACAAGCTCCTAGTCTGAATTTTGAAAGAACTGTAGATACAGACAGTTTTAGATCACAACTATGCTCATGAATGGAAACCAAAATTGCATAATAAAAAGTAGAATAGGCATTCTAATGATAAAGTTAAGATAGATATGTCATGAGGAAGGTACAATTGATCCTTAAGATAGGTGGCTGCATTGAAGTTCCCTTTTTCATTTATTCATTTTAGAGTGACATGGGGCTCTGACTTGAGAGCAAATGGAGAATACTCCTTCGTTTTTCACTCCTTCAGATATGTTGTTGTTTCCACTGAGTTAGCTCCAACTCAGGGCAACCTTGTGTGTAACAGAAAGAAACATCACTGAGTTCTGATCTTCATGATTGTTGGTATGTTTAAGTCCACTGTTGAGGCTATTTTGTCAATTCATCTCACTGAGCATTTCTCTTGTTCTTATTCATCCTCTAATTTACCAAACATGATGTTCTTTTCCAGCTATGGGCCATTTCTGATGATGTGTTCAAAGTAAACACAAGTCTCACCTTCCTTGCTTCTAAGGAACATTCTGATTGTATTTCTTCTGTACATGAATCCAGAGGAAGTTGTTCAAATAGAACAATGGGTTACTGTGTGGTTCAAAATTGGACTGTATAATTTCACCTCATTTATTCATTCTATATGCTGACCAAATAGTTTGAGATGCCTGATTATAGGAAGAAGAATGCAGTGTTAGTATTGGGGAAAGACTCACTCATAAGTTGTGGTATGTAGATGATACAACCTTGCTTACTGAAAATAAAGACTATGTGAATCACTTACTGATGAAAATGAAAGACTACAGACTTCAGTATGAATTACACCTTAATGTGAAGACAAAAAAAGTCCTCACAACTGGACCAATAAACAACTTTATGATAAGTGGAGAAAAAATTGAAGTGATCAACAATTTCATTCTACTTCGAGCAACAATCAACATTCATGGAAGCAGCAGTCAAGAAATTCAATAATATAATGGCAAAAATTATTTTAAAAAGAGACCTCTTTACAGTGTGAAAAGGAAAGATATCACTTTGATGACTAGGTGGCATCTGATCAAACACATGGCCTTTTCAATCTCTTTATATGCATGAAAAAGTTATATAATAAAATTTAAATCCAACCATAAATTATGTGAAATATTAATGGAATAAACACTTTAATTATTAGACAGAGATTATCTGAGTCAACAAAAAGTCAAGAAAATAGTAGCAAAGTGTGGGACTGAAAGTCAATAAATCCATAAATAATTATTTGATAACATGAATACAATTGATATAGTTATATGCTAACTATAAGAGTTACACTTTGAATAAACATAGAAAGTTGTCATTATATAAATGTTGTTATATAAATAAATAGAAAAAGATGCACCATGCAAACAATAAGTATAAGAAGGTGTGACTGTATTGTTATATACAATAGGGAACACTGTTAGACAGGTAGAGGTAAGTATTGATTTGGGTGAAGAGAAGGGCAATGTACCAAATGTGAGTGATCAACATGGTGGTATTGAGGAAGAGGAAGACATAGAGAGGTACACTGGAGATACAGACGACAAAGATGAACCCTTTTGCACATACAGTACTGCACTGTCAGTGAAGGCAAACATGGATATACAGGTGGATAGATGGGTGGACAGGCTGAACTATAAGGTATGCTTATGAAGCAGGGAGTGTACCCAAGACCATGAATAGGGTTGGCAGAAAATGGTCTTGTAAGTGTATTTGTATGATCTGTAAGAATTCCCAGGTGCATAGTAGAGCTGACAAGGGACTAGGTTATAGTCACTTCTTGGTACAGCCAGCTACCCAGAAAGACCAAGTAGTTGAACCAGTGGGCTCAGGACCATCGTTGCAGGGGACATCAAGCTCAATTGGCATAACATACTACCCAAAACATTGTTCCACCTTCTACTTTGGTGAGTAGTGACTGGAATCTTAGCAGCTTGCAAGCAGCCATCTACATGTAACAATGGGTCTCTCCTTGTTCAGAGAAAAGAAGAATGAAGAAAACAAAAGATTCATGGAAACAATTAATCCTAGCAACTTGTACATCATGTGATCCTCAGCCTATATGACTATGAGACCAGAAGAACTAGATGGTGCCTGGCTACCACCATCAGCCACTCAGAGAAGGATCTATGTAGGAGATCCTGGATAGAGAGGGAGAACAATGTGGAACAAAACTCAAAATCATTTGGAAAAAAAAATGGGGACCAGGTTTGCTGGTCTGATAGAGCCTGGTGGAACCACTGAGACTATGGGTCCTAGCTACCCTTCAAGTCTGGAATTGATTCTATACCTGTGGCTTCCAGCCCAACAAAACACAGGCATATGAGTTGAACATTTACCTGAGGTAGATACACTCCTTGGAGAGATCAAGATATACCTGACCCACAGTTTGGGACTTATTAGCTCCCACAATTATGAGAACCATTTCCTTACAATTATATGAGCCTTTTCCTTGAGGTAATTTCTCTTTGTATATATCTAAATACGTGTCGCTGGTTTTGCTTCTCTAGAGAACCCAGGCTGAGTGAAGAAGTATGAAGAAAGATCAATGTTTTGAAGGCGTAAATCTTTATATTTCATATTAGGGAGCCAACAGATAGTGTATTGATTTAGCAGGTAAGATTAGTTGATACTGATCCTGAATCATTAGTTGTTGTTGTTGTTATGTGCCGTCGAGTCAAACCCGACTCATAGCGACCCCTCCTTGGGTTTCCGAGGCAGTATCACTACGGAAGTAGTAGTCTGAGGATTTAAAACAGAAAAAAAAAAAAAAAAATCATTTCCTTTAGGGTGTAGAACTGGGGTAGGGAATGGGTGGAATGGAATACTATTGATAATATTATAAGCTCTTTGACATTCATTTTTTACCATATTCATGTTTTTTCTTAAAATTATATATTATGATATAGCTGAAAGTGTGCATATCTTTAAATTGTTGAGTGTTAGTGATAGTATTCCAGTTTTGTCCTTAATTTAGTTGCAAAGTTCCTAAAGTTTTAAAATAATGCATGCTCTTTACTGTATATTAATAGATATTCTTTATCAAGTTCCCACCTACTATTTGTTGTTAATGGTTTGTATGTTGATTTATTATGAAAAAATTAAATCAAGTCAAGACTATTTTAAAAGTAATTTAACTTATTTATATTTATTATAATTAGTGATAGATTTATTTCTATAGTTTTTTTTTGTTTTCTTTTAAATAGGATATTTTGTAAAGAGTATAAATTAGTATTTGCTTTAGGGGATAAAAGGTAGGGCAGGAATCTGTATAAAAAGAAACTTTGAAAGTCAAAGGTTGGTGATAAAGGTAGGTTTATGAATTTTAATCTGCTTAATAATTTCCAAACTCCTTGCTCTTTTGCTTCTTTCTCTAAGCCTGTCTTTTGACCCTCACTCTCATGTTTTGTACTCCTGAAACAATAAGCTTCCTCTGTGTAAATTGACTTTGTTCATGCTGGACCTTCTGTGTAGAATGCTTTTCCTTTACCTTTGTTCCCGGTTATGGTTAATATCTCCTCATTATTTAATAAACAATACAGTGTTATCAGATTGAATTAGATTTTCCTTTCACCCAGACTGAGAATGAAATCAATCATTTGCCTCTTAATCCTATCTTCTAAGGTACCCGTATCACGTGATACTATAAATCTCTATTCAGAGTTTCTGTCAGTTCTTGAGGTAAGGAATTGTGTCTTGCATACCACTGAGATCCCAGTTTAGAATAGTAAAGGTGTATGGTAGTGTACAAAAAAAAATACATATTGAGGTTTTTTTTTTTTTACTTAAAATACCCAGAATTGAGCTTTTTTTTTTTTTTTTTTTTTTCCCTGAGCCCGTATCTGGCACTACTGTGACCATACTCCAAATTCTGACTATGGGATTAGAGTTTGCTTTTTTTTTCCCCTAGGGCTCTTTGCTAATGATAGATGCTTATTTCATTTACCTACACTATGTTTCTCTCTGGGAAGCACCTTGAAGCAATCCTCTGAAATCAGTTCACTGTTTCATCTCAACTAAATCTTTGAGTGTGAGCACAAGGCAATAAGTGAACTGAAATTCTCCACAGGGGGAATTAGAAAATATATCTCTGAGATTTTATATATATTGGCAATGTAAAAGATTGGTATTTAATTTTTCTTATTCTATCTTAACAATATTTATTGATAGAACTTTTGAGTAGTAGCCATTTATAAGAGGATGCTACTTTAGAGAAGTAGGAAAAGAATAATATAAAAATTCAGTACAAGTTACCAATATTTAAGAACAGGTGTCTCATTTTTATTACGAAAAAAAAATAGTGTCATTATTTTCTGGATCAAGTACCAAGTGTTACTGTTTATCTTTCCTACTCCATTTCCATGATGGCGTCAGTTTCTAATGAGCAAGCCTTGAGATTCTTTTTATCCGAGTGAATAAGCTTTTTGTTAAACACTCACCCCTAACAAACATATGAACGTGCTAATGATCAATCTTATTTGATCATTGTGTTTCATTAAATCTTAGCAAATTGTCAAAGTAGGATAGTTGCTCTTTAAAATGATTCACATTATTTGGTCAAAACTTTCAAGAGGAAAACACAACTAAAGCTCCTAAGCAATTTACTACTGGAACTGATTAAGTGATTTTCCAAAACAGAATCAAGAGGGATTTTCTAACAACTCAGTGTTGGCTCTTCTATCTAGAAGATCTTTGCCATTTGACTGCTCTTGTCCAATAATAAACATTCCTTAATGTTATATAGGTCTTTATAATTTATGCATTGATCTAGTGTACATTTTCTTGGTTAACTCACCCAACAATTCTTTGATAAAGGCAATTTTTATCATTCCCATTTTGTACAGGCATAAGCTAAGGCCCTAGGAAGATAACTTGGTCAATTTGACTCAAACACTTTAGTTCTGAGGTGCAAACTCAGGCCAACTGATTTCAACTTCAGGGCACTTTTCTATTGCATCACCATTGCACAGAGCAATTCACCCTGTGGTAGCAAAAGTAAACTCTAAAGGACATTTGAATTTTAGATACTGTAATCTACTGATGGGGAGCTCTGGTAGCAAAGTGCCTAAGGCACTTCACTGCTAACCAGAAGGCTGGCGGTTCAAACCCACCAGCCACTCCTTGGAAGGAAGATGGGGCAATCTACTTCCATAGTGATACTGCCTCAGAAACCCAAGAGGGGTTGCTATGAGTCGGGTCTGACTCGATGGCACATAACAACAACAACAACAACAATCTACTGATGAAGGGATGTAATCCTGAATCTCCCAACTCTTTCTTGCCCCTGTGGCATGTATTAGAGTTTTCACAGTCTATCACTGACATAAAAGCTAGGACAGGCAACACGTCTCCTCTATTAAACTTTGACCATAGGAAGGAAAACAGATGACAGTGAAGGACTTAATAGCGCCTCTGTGACCAGGGTGAATGCCTTGTATTTATTTACTCTGTACCATAACAAGAAACATAGATTTAAGTAGAATTTCATATTTTACCTAAAGAAGAAAAAAAAGATCTTTCCATTTTACTGTGAGCAATATCCTTCTCCATACTGTAGTTCTATCTTACATTTATTTTATTGGCAATTGCATGCAACTTCTGATGGGAACATTTATTTCCAGAATTAGCTTGACCAAATTATAAATGTCTCCAATGGAACAGCTTGTACTAATAGATAGATCTCTCTCTCACTTCAAAATCTACTGCTACAAGGTTTTTAAAGAGCATTTATCAGAAACCCCTAGACAATCCTCCAACTTCAATTGAACCAATTAATTTTATGCAATAAAAAATCTGAAGGAAGTCTCATGACTGCCTCTCTGACACTTTATATCCTGTGATATTTCATTTTTAGCAATAAGTGATTGAGAGAAACAGACATGACTGTTTTTTAAAATGATACGTGGGACTTCAACCTACTCTTCTTTTTTATTTGTTAGCAGTAGTCTGTCTAACACCCACTCACACTTTAGAGTCTTCTCACTGTGTCATAACAATGATGTATCATTGTTCACTTGAAAAATCTAAGGAAAAACTCAGTCTACCTGTAAAAAGGGGCTAAAATATATGTTACATAGTATAGTCTTTGAAAGTTTTTATTGACATGACTTAGTGATAAGTATCTGCTTTGTTTGGGTGGGTGAGCTTTAAAACCAATGAATAAAATGTAGATTTGTTTTTTTTCCAATATTGTGATATTGACCCATAAAGCACATGAAGCTTATTATTTTTTCAAGAAATGTTTATGTTTTAATTACAAAAAGTGTACTTACTCAGTCAAGTGAAACATTCTAATGTATCTTTACCAACATTAAAAACAAAACAAAACAAAAAAAAACCTCACTGCCCGTTGAGTCGGATCCCACTCATAGAGACCCCTCCTAGGGTTTCTGAGGTGGTAGCTCTATGGAGGTAGATTGCCCAGTCTTCCTTCTGAGGAGTGGGTGGTGGATTTGAACTGCCAGTCTTCTGGTTAGCAGTCAAATGCCTTAGGCATTATGCCACCAGAGCTCCTATACCAACATATTTAATAAGAAGTATTAATCCAATGCTTGTTTTTTACTGGACACCATACTAAATATGTACAAAATAAATAGTACAAAATAAAGTAAAATAAAATCTTCCTCCACTGGAGGAACTTCAGCCAAAAAAGGAAATTAATTCCTTTTTCCATTCTAGTCCATTCAACTTTCTCCTTTATTTTACAATCAAGCTTCTTGAAAGAGTACAGCACACACTAACTTGCTAGTCATATCCCATTTAGTTGTTAAAAACTTTGTCTTTAGGGTTCTATAGTTGCATCAAGATGTGTCTAGTTATGGCTTTATCTCTACATATCCTGCTGATATTATATATTACCTATCCTTCATTATTAGGAGCTCTGGTGGCATAGTCCCTAAGGCATTTGACTGCTAACCAGAAGACTGATGGTTCAAACCCACCAGCTATTCCTCAGAAGGAAGGTTGGGCAATCTACTTCCATAGTGATACTGCCTCAGAAACCCAAGGAGGGGATGTTATGAGTTGGATCTGACTTGATGGCAGTGGGTGGATATCCTTCATTATTTGCTGTTGTTGTTGTTGTTATGTGCCGTCGAGTCAAACCCGACTCATAGCAACTCCTCCTTGGGTTTCTGAGGCCCTATCACTATGGAAGTAGAATGCCCCATTGTTCTAGTATTTATAATATGCATTTTTATCTGATCATTCTCCACATTCAAATAATATATTACTTCATGTAAATGTAAGATCCTTACAATAACATAATTTCATTCCATCTCTTCTATCCTATGTTATGTTATTGTTGGCTCACATGTTGCCTCACATTTCTTCTGGCACAGGTCTGTAAGCAGTGAGTTCTGTCTGCATTTGTTGGTATGAAAAGATAATTTTTTCTTAACTTTGGAAGATAGTTTCAATGATACATAGTTCTGTGTTGACCTTTTTTCTTTAAACACTTTAAAGATGTCTCTCCATTGTCTTCTGGCTCACATAGTTTCTGACCAAAACTTCTGCTGCATTATTACTTCTATTTCTTTGCATATAATATTTCTCTTTCCTGCAAGATTTTTTCTATTTTTCTTTGGTTTTAAAATTTTAACTATTATATATCTACGTGTATGTCTTTTGAGATTCTAAGACCTATAGTTTTATGTCTCTATTAATTTTGAAAAATTTTCTGTCATTACCTGTTAAAATATTTCTTCTACTCCACTCTGTCCTTATTTGCTTTTGTTGTTGTTGTTGTTGTTGTTATTCGCCGTTCACTTGGACCCGACTCAGCGACCCCTCCTTGGGTTTCCGAGGCAGTATCACTATGGAAGTAGATTGCCCCACCTTCCTTCCGAGGAGTGGCTGGTGGGTTTGAACCACCAGCCTTCTGGTTAGCAGTCAAGTGCCTTAGGCACTAAATACATGTTAGGCCAACTGATTTTGTTCCATAGCTCTTGGATACTTTGTTCTGTCTGTCTGTCTCTCTCTTTCTATCTATATTTTATTTTAGACAGTTTTTTTTTTTTTCTATGTGAACAATATTTTTCAGCAGTGTACAGTCTGCTGCCAAGCCTATAAAGGAAATTTTCATATTTGATGCTTTTCTTTTCTTTAAATGAAATATTTATTTGACTTTTAAAAAGCAGTTTATTTATTTCCCTGCTAAAATTTCCCATCTGCTTTTATGATCCATCTTTTATACTTGATACTTTAACATATTAATCATGATTATTTTAAAGACACATCTAATGTTCCAAGATCTCTCTCATTTCATTTTCTGATTCTGTTGATTGTATTATCTATTGATTATGGGTCTTTTTATTTTATTTTTTCATTCATTACTTTCTTTGTGTGTCTTGTAGTTTTTGAAGGTTGGACATTATATGTAAAAGCACGATAAAGTCTGAGGCAGTTTTCATGTCTAGAAGAAGGCATGTTTCTTCTTAGCGAAAGACCCTTAGTGTGGGGAGTGGATTAAATATACTCAGTAGTTGATTGCATTTCAGAATTTTTTCTTGATATCTTTATTCTCTGTATACCATAGACTTCAATTCTTGTCATATTTGGCTTCCATTAGCTTTTATTAGTTGGTGCCTGGAAAGCTGAAGGATTTTTCTCAGTGTGCTTGTTCCACTCCCAGGTTTTGGTAGGGTTTCTCTCCTAGCTCTCCTCTGTTGTTGTTATTTGCCGTCAAGTCGGCCCCGACTCATAGCGACCCCTCCTTGGGTTTCCGAGGCAGTATCACTACGGAAGTAGGATTGCCCAAGCTCTCCTCTAGTGGTTCACTATTACCACTTGTTATTCAGAATACTTGTATTTCGATTTGTAATAAGGCTAGAGAGAGCATTCTTTGTTTTCCCAGTTAGTCTTAGGCAGGATCCGTGAGCCTGGGACACAGGAGTGGGGTTTTCTCCATGGCCCTGTTTCTCCATCCTGTCACAAACTTTGCTTTTTGTCTATGGGTGGTTTTAGGCAAGTGTGCCAGCCCTTTTGAATCAAGACAGTTTCTTCATCCTCCTCCTCCAAGTAGGAGGATTTTTGCTTCTACTTCTAGCTCAACAGAAATGAAACGTTGGCTGTGTACTCAGGATGAGGCTTTCATACCCCTTTTCTGGAGCTGGAGAAGTTTTAATTCTACTCCTACACAAGATACAACAGATCTTACCCATGCTCTAGGGGAGAGTTTTTTGGTCCTCTTCTATCCTATTTATGGAACAGTTCAGAGAAGTGGGTAGGCTTTTAGCCTGGATACTAGAAGCTGCCAATCACCTACTTCATGTTTTTACCATTGAGTGGAGTTCTCTGTCTCTTCCCATTCCTCCAATCTTTCTTGTACACACCTGATGCAAAACTTTGGAAAAGAGGATGTAAATGAACGCGAAGTCCTTTGTATGGTTTCCGCAACTAATGTAAACTGTTCTCATGGGCCAAACTTTGGTATTTAAGAATGTTAAACATTAGTTGACTTCTCTTTACTCACTTGTATGTTAAATGCCCCTTTCTTCTTTCTGCCAAAAGTGAGTAAGTTTGTGGGTTGTTTCTCTTTTTGGAGAGGGTTATTCTTTGGAATGCAGTTTTTGTGGTTTTCTTGTGACCTCAGCTCACAGATAAGCACACACACAAAAAGTGCTTATCATTTTATAAATTATCTGTCTTTTCTCAAGTTTAGGGGAGGTGTTATATATTTTTTGCATCTTTCAATATCCTCAAAGAAAAGGAAACTTGCAATTAAAATCAGCATATTAGAAGATGCATAGCAAAATTTGAAACCAGGTATTTAGTATTTTCATAGTCTTCCCTCAAGCCTCTTCATATTTCTAATTATGCTCCTGTTTTCTAATGTTTTGATAGAAGCTATGGGATGACTGCTCAAGTGAGGAATGCCAAATGTAGCTTTACACAGACTATAGGCTTGAAAACATTACATTTATAATTATTTAAATCTATTTTTTATAAAAATTTTAAACATTATTTTTTCTTTCTCTTTTAGATAACGTGATAGCTTGAGTATCAATAAAATAATAAATTAGGTGAGTGAAAAAAAAAAAACAGATAGAGAAAAGCAGGAAGCAGAAAGGCTGACTTAGACTCAGGAAGATGAAGTAGAACAATTCGGAAAATGCAGTGTCATCAAGTTAGGCAACTTTGTCATCACCTTCGCAAGTCAGAGAAAGGGTTAATTTGGTGGAATATGTCTCCTACTATAAAATACAACAGTTTTGGAGAACAAGATATCTGCTATCCAGCTCCATGAATGTAGTGATAGATATTACTGACATTCAGTCCTCTTAATAACATAAATAACCCTCACAAACATGGAAGTATATTTTCTACTGGAAAATATAGCTTTTGGTTTCTACATAGATGTGTTAATTCTTTGTTGCTAGGTATGGAGGGCACTTAGCTTCCCAGGACAATATGTTAGAGATGAGAATCCTTTGTCTGACAAACCTCAGTACAAATTAGATACCTGGTTGTGGATCTAGGCATCTTGCACCACAATTTTTCATTCTTGGTATGAGAGTTTCAGGCAAACATTGAGCTCACATTAAAAAAAGAAATCTGGGGTAGGAAGCCTGAAGCCTGAAGCCTAAGGGAAATGTCTTGTGTAGAGGGAAAAAATGGAAGGTACTAATATTTTCCCTAAGTATATTTTATGTATCAGTCATTGTCAAACTGGCTGGGGTGGCCCCTCAACATCTTCTTCAAGTAGTCACCCTCCATCACTCCCCCATTAGGAGGACTACCAACTCACAGTGCTTCCCATATAAAATTCTGGACCTAACTTGCTGTCACAATTTCTATATACTCACATAAGTTCTATTTCTGTACTAGCAAATTAACTTCTATAAAGAACCATCAATCCAAGAATATAAGTTTGAGTAAATTCTTCTTAGTACAGCTATTCTGAACCAGTAAAATGTTCCAGATCAATGATTCCTTTCTAAGAATGTTCTGAATTCTTGATCACATGAAGAGTTTTGTGTCTTTAGAGTGAAAGGATTTCTATTAATCACAACCTGAACATCCTTAGGAATGTTCATACAAACTTTGCTATAGACTGTTGGAAACTGACTTAAACTAATTGAAATTGCCAATTTTTGAGGCTTCTTTTGATAGATATTAATAGGCAATAGTCAGAAGTAGGCAGTTACATGACTGCTTTTATACAATATTCCTCCTAGTTATAATGAAAGTTAACCCAAGAGAAGTCCTACAAATATAGACATTTATTAGCAAGCTTACATGAGATAATAACTTAAGTTCTACCAATTCCCAGCTTTATAATTTTTTTAAGGTTCTATGATAGCTCTGGGACCTCTGGTAGCATAGTGCCTAAGGCACTTGACTGCTAACCAGAAGGCTGAAGGTTCAAACCCACCAGCCACTCCTCAGAAAGAAGGTTGGGCAATCTACTTCCGTAGTGATACCGCTTCGGAAACCCAAGGAAGAGTTGCTATGAGTCGGGTCCAACTTACCAGCACATAACAACAACATGATAGTTCATTGGATGAAATATTTATTCAAGGTAAATGTGACAAATGCAATATCCCAATCATAATATTCAGCTAACTATATAGTTAGAATCAGGTGACCAAGAATTCCCCAAACTTGTGTCTAGAAGTAGAACTTTGTATGAATCAATTCAGAACATTATTATAGAAGAGAGATGGTGAAGGGAACTATCTTAAAATTCACTAATCACTAATTTTAACAACTATTTCTAATATTATTCTGCTAGTCTACAAGAGTTCTGGTGTAGATCAGCCCATAAAGACTATTGAGACTCTTATAGTAGTACCCTCTGGTATATATCACCATATATCTTAACTTAGTTATATCTTAACTTGTACCCTTTTCAAGTAATTCATCTCTATTTCAACAAGTGTCTTGCCAATGAAAATAGTGAAGGGGTGAATGGTTCATGAAGTGAAGGTTGATGAGTGTCAGTTATTCTGGGCAAGAAAGTTTGAAGTCAAGAGTTCAGACTGGAAATTTAGTTGATTGTCTGAGAGGAACCTGCACTTTTAATATTTTTAATAATAAAGGAGAGAGTTTGGAAGCTTTATCTGAAGGTTGGGCAATCTACTTCCCTAGTGATACTGCCTCAGAAACCCAAGGAGGGGTCTCTATGACTTGGGTCTGACTCGACGGCACATAACAACAACAACAACAAATCTTCAGAAGTAATAAATACATCTCTTCCTTAATATAAGGGAATATCCTATGTAAACAGAAAAATATCTCCAGCCTCAAATTCTATTTTGAGGTCATAAAATACTGCTTAATTAAATAATTGTCTTCTACAGTCCAACTTCTTGGTAAGGTGGAGGGTCAGCGATAGAGGGGAAGGCCTTCAACGAGATGGATTGACATGGTGGCTGCGACAATGAGCTCAAGTATAGCAAGGATCATGGAGGTGGTGCGGGATCGGGCAGTATTTCGTTCTGCTGTGCATTGGTTGCTGTGAGTCGGAAGCGACTCGACGGCACCTAACAACAACACAGTCCAACTTTCCTTAGTCAGTCTTTCAAAGAGAAAAAAAGTAATAATAATTGGAATAGTTTCAGTACTTTATTTTGAAGATAGAGACCAAAAAAGCTCCTATTAGAGATTTGATCAAAAAAGCCACATTTAAGCTTTTTCCAGGCTTCCATAAAAATACAAATCAATTTTCTGTATAATCTACATCTACAGGGATATATAGAAATTAAACACACACACACTTACAGAAAAGTTTAATTGTATTCATTACAGTAAACTGATAAAAACCAGAATGTGGTTCAATGTATTTTGAAAGGATTTTTAGCAATAAAGGTTAAAACAAAAAGATGTCTCTAGTTAACCTTCAATTAACCATTGCTGCTTGGCACGTTCTTATTAATCAAGATTTTACTCCTTCTTGCATTATTTTTATGACATTCAATTGTATTTGGTTTCTTCAATATATTTCTCAGAGGTGAAATAGCTCTCTTTTATGGATGAAAATTGAATCAAAATGTGGAAGGCTTACTGTGTGACCTTCATAAAGTCATGTCCCTGAGGTTCTTTTCTTATTTTAAAAATGACAATAATGAGAATATTCCACTGTGCTGTGTAAGGATTGAATGAAATTGTGCAGAGGAGCAGGGTAGTGTTGAAAAGGCAACAGATTTTGGAGTTAGATTGAGGTAGCTTCTACCACACACTGGCTTTGTGACATTGGGTATATCTGAGGCTCAGTTTCCTCATCAATACAATAATACTATAAAACCTAGCAGGGACTTTGTGGTGGTAAGTGAAGTAATATATTTAAAAGAGCTTGGTATGTAAAAGGCAAAAGAAAATAGCTCTTTTGTTAAGTTGAGAGAAGACAATATAATTTCAAAGAGGTAGCAGAGCTAATTTTAGCCCTTTTGTATGTGTATATATGTCTATGTGTGTGTGTATATACATATATTTATATATAT
>NW_006921797.1:3602648-3604667 GCF_000298275.1 Orycteropus afer afer | reverse complement strand
CCGACTCGACAGCACATAACAACAACAACAACAAAGTGGGACTCTGGAATTTGTGGTTCCCTGGGCGATTTTTGAAACCACTGTGAAATCAGTTTTTGCAGCAGCATACAGTGGGACATAAAATCAATTTAATAGAATGACCAGTATGTTGTTTTTTTTCAGTTTTGCAATCATGAGTTTATTTATTTACTTTTAATTTTTTATTGTGTTTTGGGTGAAAATTTACAGAGCAAATTCATTTTCCATATAGCAGTTCATATACATTTTGTTTCATGACATTGACTGCAATTCTTCACAATGTAACAGCTCTCTTCCCAGTTCCTCCCTGTAGTTATCTCTTTCCTGTGTCCTTCTTTCCTCTGCATTCCTGTCCTCCTGAGCTAACTCCCTGTGCAAATATGCCTTTCTGTCTCCCATGATTAGTCATTTTAAGGAGTGTATCTACCTCATATAAATGTTCACCCTGCATGCCTCTCTATTGTTTGGCTGGAAGCCCTGGAAGTGAGTTCAAGTCCAGACCTGAAGGGTATCTAGGGGCCATAGTCTCAGGGTCTCACCAGGCTCTGTCAGAACAATAAACCTGGTATTTTTTATGATCTTGATTTTTGTTCCACCTTGTTCTCCCACTCTATCCAGGATCTCCTGCACTGATCCTTTTCTGAATGATTGACAGTGTTAGTAGGGCACCATCTAGTTATTCTGGTCTTATGGTCATATAGGCTGAGGTTCATGACCAGTATTTTTAAAAGACATAGAATTGAAGAAAATAGAATTAGTAGAAATTTCCATAAGGAAATGCATTATTTCAAACATATTTTTTTTCTTATGTGTGTGCCTTTTGTGGGAGAGTTTGTGTGTGGTGTGTGTACTAAATCAGAGTATAAAATGTATTTCTTATGGTAATTCACAATACAATTATGTGAAAACCACTTCTCCAAAGAACCAGAACATAAAATCGGATTGGATGATAAATAATATGACATCAGGTTCTCAGCTTAAAATGTAGTGCAAAAATATAGTTGCCATGATTTTACTTTGAAGATATTTAAAATAGGAAAATGTGAAAAGAAAAATTAGAGATTCAGAACAAGCTTCTGTGATATGATGTGGATTCCACACTTCATCTAGGAGGTCCGACTATTGCTTATTAGTGAATAGTTTTCATAACACTGTATCAGGAGTTACATATGAATTTGGCACCTCTCAGATACAGCAAGCTGTGATAGCCTCCAGAAGTAGATAAAGAATTGCTAACAGCAGTAATGATGAGGTGTGAATGCTACCAGCAATTAGGATTCTGTTCCAGTTCAGATATATACCACTAAAATAAAAATTAATTTCCCCCCTTTGGCATTTTTCTCAAACATATGTGGTTTTAAATTTTTTTGTGGTGACTTCTATCACTTTATTGAAAATATACAGGATGTATTTATCTAAGATAAACATGACGTTCCTTGGTATGTTCTCTGAAGGAATAGCATGCAATATGTATCAGAAAATAAGGCAATTATGCAATAATGTAGCTGTTTGTGAATTGTATTTGATTCTGCCAGACTTTAGGAAACATATATGATTAACAGATGTAAATGTTTACATTAGATCATATGGGATATGATTTGTATTCATCTGGCTTTTAAATAAGTGTGGAACTCCTGTTCCTTTTCAGGAAAGTTATTTTTAAATCTACTTAGGTGTTTCTCTATATGAATTCATTAATGTATATGAGTTACCTGATCCTGATGCTGGCTTTATTAAGGGCATAATATTCCCAAATAACCTAAGTTCATGCTTTCTTTTAATTTACGAGGAGATGATGGATGGATGGATAGATGGAAAAATGGATAGATGGATAGATACAGAGATAAATGTGTAGGCAAATAAGCAAATAAGCAGACCTTGTGTAAAAATGATACAGCCTACATGTAGACTTAGACTTTTAAAACTTTTTTTAAAAAATGAAGACATAGGGAGTTCCGGCAAGATGGTGGACTAGGCAGAAGGATTGCAAAGACCCTCTTC
>NW_006921797.1:3583857-3595868 GCF_000298275.1 Orycteropus afer afer | reverse complement strand
GGAGGGATGGACACTGGGAAGAGGTAACTATGGGGAGGAAGTGGGAGGGGAGCTGTTCCACTGTAAATTTTGGTCAATGATATGAGACAAAGTATATGTGAACTGCTGTATGAAAAGTGAATTTACTCTGTAAATCTTCACCCAAATCAAAATAAAATTAAAAAAAAAAAAATGAAGACATAATTAGATTTTAATCATATAATGAGAATGCTGTTCACAACTGTGTCACTTACTAGTTTACAAGAACATTTTACGTTGTGCATCTTTATTGATCCCCACAACTGTATGGAAAAGATCAAAATGTACACATTTTACAGATGAGAAACCAGGCACTGACACTAGTAGACTTGCAGAGTCATGGTCCTTGGGAAGAGCAGCGGCAGGAATCAACCTGCGGCAAGGCTCCAAGTCCAGGCATCCTCCCACTACACTGTGCTGTATGAGACAAGCAGAATTCTTCCCTACTGTTTACTTTGTCCTTAAAGTCTCACAAGTCACAGCATGAGACACTCTTGGCAAAAGAGTTAAGTTCTAATTAAGAAATTAATAGTAATTATTATAAACCTCTAAACAAGAAATGCAAAATAGAAATAATTTCCCTCTCCTGCACACATACTTTTAGCAGCGCTTCCCAAAACTGGATGACACTCAAATCAGCTACAGGACTTTCTGAAAATACAGATTTCTGGGCAGCATTCAGATTTACGTGTTGCCTAGGAATCAGTATTTTCTTAAAGGTCATCAGCTGATTCTGATGCTTAGAAAGACCTGAGAACAGCTGTTCTGTGAAACGCTTTAGAATAATTTTGGTGGAAATCTATCAAAAAATCAAACAAAAGACGTTAGACATTTTTTTTTAATACTGTGGTCCCCAGTTCTGAGGAAAATTCAGGTTTTGTGTAGCCAAAAATTTTTACAGTTTGTGAAAACTTTTTTAGAAAAAGAAAACAATTATGAAGACAAAGTTAGGTTCTAAAATAAGAATATTTATTTACAGTGGGAAAAGTAATCACAACAAATTATACATTTTAAAAAGCTTAAACCTACTACAAACATCATTATTAATTAACTGCCTGACATATTGCTGTGCTAAGAAATATCCTGGAAATCACTCTGTGTCAATTCACAAATAAGTTTTTTGTGCTTTTTCTCTTGAAAGAATGTGGACTGTGTGAGTGTACCATAATTTATTCAACCACTCTCTTATGGGTGGACATTTTGATTGTTTCTATCTATCTATCTATCTATCCATCATCTTCATGTTATAGGAGGTGTATGTTCAGGAAAGTCCTTGGATGGCCTACTAACATAAAGGTAGGCTGTTCAAACCCACCCAGCAGTGACACAAAAGTTCTGGCACTCTGCTCCCATAAAGATTACAGCCAAGAAAATCCTAGGGGATAGTTCTTCTCTAGTAACACATGGGGTATGGGGTCATCATGGGTCAGAACTGACTCAATGTGAAGGGTTTTTTTTTTTTTTAATGTTAAGGAAAAATTTATAGAAATGGAATCATTGGGTCAAAATGTAAGCACATATATAGTCACTTTATTCTTGTTGTTAGGTGCCGTCGGATCATCTCCAACTCACAGCGACCTCATGTACAACGGAACCAAACACTGCCTGGTGCTATGTTAGCCTCATGATCCCTGCTATACCAGAGCCCATCATGGCAGCCCTTGTGTCAATCTACCTTGTTGAGGGCCCTTACATATTGCTAAATTTCTTCCCAGAAAGCTGTTCTAATTTTCTTTCCATTAGAAGCATAGGAGAATGCCTGTTTCACCACAAACTTGTCACAGAGTGTTATTACTCTTTTTAATTTTTACCAGTCTCATAGGTGAGAGATGGTGTATTAACATAGCTTTAATGTGTATTTCTCATATTATGAGAGAGGTTGAACAGCTTTTCATATTTTTAAAGGTTATTTTTATATCTTTCCTGCAAATTGATAAGATCTATTTTTAAAGAGAACTGGAATCTTCTAGTCTTTTTCTCAGCTGTGATAAATATACTGTAACATTCTATATGTTGATTTCTACCTCTATAAAGAACATTTCACAGTTATCATAAATAGTGCAATTGTATAATGAAGCTGCGGGTAATGATTTGTAATTTGTTTAGTGAATGATCCGTCTTAAAGTAATATATTTTAATTTCTATAATTCACAAAGTCAGTCCTAAAGGAGAAAAAAAAAATTGAGCCAATTCCATCAATAGGCTTTGGCAATTGTTAAATAAAATGTTAATCTACAGAAGTAGATTACCCAACCTTCCTTCGGAGGTGTGGCTGGTGGGTTTGAACCGCCAGCCTTCTGGTTGGCAGTCAAATGCCTTAGATACTACACCACTAGATCTCCTATTTGCTCACTAGCCCATATTAAATAGTGACAAGTTGTTCATTTTATTGTTATTATTTGCTTTATGTATTTGGTCATTCTGACATAACTTTGAAATGGCTTCTACACAATTTAGAAATGTTCTACTATTTTATGTAATATTCTACTATTACAAAACATATGTGCCACAAACATCATATTAATGTTTTATAGCATTTTCTTGTTTTTTGATTATTTGCTGTGTTAAAAAATATTTTCTATTCTAACCATTGCACATACAGTGATGTGAGTGCAAGTGATGTTTTGTTTTATGGTTTGTGGTTTGTATATGTGTATGTGTGCATATATCTGCAACCTAATGCTTCTAGTCACAAATATTATATTACCAAAACTTGGAAGACTGATTGTGAAAGACATAAGAGTAAGAGCAAAATGCTTTTTCTTTGAACTTAACATAGAAAAGGAAATTTTTTTAATAGACTTTTTCTCCTATTGAAGGAATTGTGATGTCAAACAAAATTTCTGCTATGCCCACCCACTGGCAAATTATACCAAATATTTTGAATTAAATTGTGCTTTTCTAGAAAATGTTCACACTGTTAGAAGGTGGGATAATTTTCTAGGATATTTTTCTAATAAGCATAGCAAAGCTCCCAAGTTTTGTCTTTTTCATTTAATATGTAGATTTCATGAATATAATTTTCTCCTAATAGGCAGGCTAGAGTTGTATTTGTTGCTTCTGAGTTGGAAATTTGAAATGAATAATTCCTTTTTTTCATTCTCACTGTTTTGATAAGTGATTAAAATATTTATAAATTTTTTTTCTCATTGTTATTGTTTCTAATAACATTTTTTAAAATAAAAATTTGTAATGTCCTGCTCAAAACATATATGGTTCTTATTTGCCAGAAATTTCTTAATTTGAATTTTCAGTTTCTAAAAATTAAGTCTATCATTTCACTGATGTTCTTAATTTTTTTCATTACAGTCTTTTTGCTTTCCTCAGCTCCATAGTATTTTCTGTTTCAGTCATGATTTGACATATTAATTTCCATTGATAAAAATAGTTAGAAAATAATAAAGAATTGAATTCAAAGTGTACATTATTTGTATATAGTTTATCAAAGTGTAAATTAAAGCAAATGCAAGAAATTGAAATTTTAAAAGGATTTTCATGGGTTCAAATAATTTTAAAATAAAATACATTATTCAATATTAAAATATAAATTATAATTAATGTATGTCAGAATGTTAAATAAAAATGAGTTTTAAAACCTGAATTTTTAAATGTATTACTATTCAAAATATATTTAATTTTTAAAGGTATTTTTATAAAAAGAAAATCTTTGCAATGATATATGCCAATGTAAAGAATCAGAATACTGCTTTATAAATTGCATATATATGCAAACTTAGAGTACTACAAATAGTCTAATATTTCAAAATATTTCTCAGCCACCATGTGTAGCTGTTGAAAATATGATGGTAATTTGTCAGTAATTCCAGAAACATGATTTGGAACACAAAGAGAGGCTGAAAGAAGTGGACGTTTGGCGCTACTCAGAAATTGTTCTGCATTATACAAGAATGACGGGCTTCATACCATATGAGATTTGTGTTTCCTTTGACCTGAATGCTGCCACCACTCATCTCTTCCTGGTGCTCAGAAGCAGTGTCTCTTTCCTGTGTCCACAGCACAGTAAACGTTCATGGAATTCAAGACCAGTTGCTGCTTCATTTGAGGCCATGGGGAAAAAGATGTGGGGCAGCATTTCTCTGAGACCTGAGTTGCACATTTTCTGTTGTTGTATGTTGTAGGCTCTCTAAGTGTGTGACTCAAAACAGGGCTCCTTTATGCTGGGGCCATTCATAGAGGATAAAGGGAAGGAAGTATTAACAATATTATTTTGACTTCATATAGTTGTCATAAGGAGGTCGGATGGTGCAGTGGGTAAGACATTTGGCTGCTAACCAGAAAGTCAGCAGTTCTAACTCACCAGTTGCTCTGTGGGAGGAGCATGAGGTAATCCACTTCTGTAAAGATTCACAGCCTTGCAAACCCAATGGGGGTCGCGATAAGCCAGAATCAACTCAATGAAAGTGTTTTTTGTTTTGTTTTGTTTTGTTTTTTATCACTTTTCTCATTTCATTTGAAAGCCTTCTTTAATATAATAAAGGAATTCCTGAGTGGTACAAACGGTTACATGCTCAATCACCAACTGAAATGTTGGATACTAGAAACCACCTAGAGGCATCTCAGAAGAAAGGCCTGGAGATCTCTTTTTTCAAGGTCACAGCCTTGAAAACTCTACGGAGCAGTTTACTTTGTACATATGGGGTAGCCATGAATCAGAATTGACTATGGCAGCCACTTTATTTTTTAAAATACAACAAGAATTGTTTCCATCTGACCATCTTCTTTCCATTAGAATGGATAACATTTCTATACCAAATTTGTCTACATTTACTACAAATAAATAGAAGGAAGACATTACGTTTAACAATCTGTTTTCAGATTAATAATTCCAAAGTTTGAGAATAATTGTTGTAAAGGTTTTATTAGCTCCACTGAGCTACTTTTATGGCCTTGATCTAAAATGTCTATTAATTCAGGCAATTTTGTTTTCACTCAAGGATAAAAACAAAGAATGCAATAATGTTTTCTCTCTTTCAAAAACTTTCCTGTTTCTTTAAATAAAAGCTAAATAATTTCACTATTTCATAAGGAAGAGATTTTAAAGTAAAAAAAAAAATAAAACAACTTTCCCTATTTAAGATATATTCAGGTATCAACAACTTGAAAAGGAAGATTAAAGCCAGTAAATTATTCATCTACGTACTTTTACAAAGGGTGTTTACTGGTTTGGGTTCAAAAACCAGGCTAAAAAGCACATTTCTTTCAACTCTTTTTCTCCTTTCTAGCACTTCCTCATTAAACAATTTCCACTTTTGGTGATATTTACAAACGAGACAGTGCTTCAGAGAATTGACTGATGTTAATTGGGAATCAAACCTCCTAGAGATATGCTATTTCCACATTCTTAAATACCGCCGACTCACTGGGTGGTTCAGTCACCAATACATATAATTATTTGAAATTTCTAATAATGTTCCTAATTTGAAAACATTAAGAAATACTCAGAATTCAACCATGTATCGAACATCAGTCTTCACATTATCAGGCCCCTGCTGACACATTGAGGGCAGGGGGTTGAGACAGAAATGGGACCTGGAGTTAATATTCCCTTCTCATTTGTTTTCATGCTAGTAGGCAGAAATAAAACAGACCTAATTCTTCTAGCTGAAGCAGAGATACAGGTCATAACTCTTTGTTCTGCCGCTCCAGAGGGCCAGAAAACTGAGCCTAAGCTGGGCTGAATCTTCGTAAGGTCCCTTGTGGTTCCTCAAATCCAGGGAAAGCCCCTCAGTCTAAGAAACTGAATGAATTATTTCATGGTATTGTGTCTGATGTTAACTTGAGCTGTCACGAAGCTGAGTCTATGATCTTTTATTGCTATAGTAATAATCTCTAGCAAACCCACCAAATTCTTTTCAACTGGAGATTCCCAGGAATGGAAACCAAGGAGGAACTTCAGAGGCAATCTACATACTATTTCATGTGAGGGCTATTTTAGGAGATAGTATGAAAGAGAAAAAACAAACAAGAAAAAAATTGCTGTCTCATTTATTCTGACTCTTGGGGACCCCGTGTGTGTCAAAGTATAACTGCGATCCATAGAGTTCACAAGGCATGACAGAAATGACCCAGATTGCCAGGATTTTCTTTTGTGGGACTTCTGGATAGACTAGAAGCTAGAACTGCTAACATTTTGCTTAACAGCTGAGCATTATTACTGTTTACACACCTAGGATCTGTGAAGTAATCCAAAGCACACTTCATTTTCATTTAGAAAACCTGGTCCCCTCATGATTTTTCTGCTTAGCCACATGATTGCAGTAAGTCACTCAATCACTATGAGCCTCAGTTTCCTCATCTGTGAGTTGGGAACAATAACTGCTAACTTACCAAAATACTTTAAAAATGTTAAGTGTTTTTACTTCCTCTCTGTAAGTCCTTGAGCACAGGGCTACCGTATTATTCAACGTGAATTAGGCTTATTGTAAGTAACTTTATCTTTTTTCTTTTTTTGACAATTTTTATCTCTTCTTATTAATCATACTCTCTGTCTGGGGCCATTGTACCTTTTTACCCTTATCTTTGCACTTGCTCTTCCCTTATGTCAAAGTCTGCCTTTGGGGAATATGTAACACAGCTTCTTATATCTTGGTGGTAATACAAATAGACTCAGGCTTGAGACATAGTGGAAGTTGACTACCAGGCCAATACAGAAAGAAAGGCCTATCTGAACTATATCTGAGGAAGGTGACTTAGTTATGAGCTGTAATCCAGGCCTAGAATGAGTATCCAGTGATTAAGTGGGACAGCAAATTCAGTAAGGATCCCTGGAGGTGCAATGGTTAAGCACTTGGCTACTAATCAAACAGTTGGTGGTTCAAACCCAGCAGAAGCTCCACTGGAAAAAAAAGACTTGGTGATCTTTTTCTGTAACCATAGCCTAGGAAACCCTATAGGGAAATTTTACTCTGTCCTATAGGGTCATTATGAGTTATAATTGACTATGGTACACAAAAACAAAAAAATTCTGCATAGCTTCAAATTAGTATGAAATGCAGAAGGTTCTAGGTAAAGGATATTAAAGTCAGTTATGCTCTGGTGGTGTAGTGCCTAAGGCATCTGACTGCTACCCAGAAGGCTGGCAGTTCAAATCCACCAGACACTCCTTGGAAGGAAGACTGGGCAATCTACTTCCATAGAGATACTCGGAAACCCAAGGAGGGGTCACTATGAGTCAGAGTTGGCTCAGCGGCAGTCAGTTTGATTTGTTGTTGCTGTTGTGGTGGTGGTAATAATAGTAATATGTTGCTGGTGATACCTAGCCAGAAAGGAGGTTTACTCAAAGAAATGGGTCATTAGGAACCAAAAATTTATCATAGGCTGGAATTTAATCAGAGCTCAGAAGCTAGTAGAATATCTGTTATATTAATCCAGCAAACTCTAGGGATTAGAGAGAAAGGGATTCTTGGTGTCAAGTGGGCACACAGCACATACTCATTGAGTAGCCATAAGACAGATCTCAGACTTCACTGATAGATGGTTGTTTTCACTGACAGCGAATTACAGAGCAATAATGCAAACTTGTGTCAAAGTCTATGTTCTTCTCACAATTCCATGGTGCCTCATGTGTAGACACACACTGGAAAAAAAATAAATAACTGAAATCCATTGCCTTCGAGCTGATTCTGACTCAGTGCATCTGGTGGGTTCCAACCACCATCCTTCGGTTAGCAACCAAATTTTTAACCACTGTGCCACTAAGGATCAGTCATACATACACAAAAAAACATATATACACTTTTATTTAGACATGCAGAACATTTAAGAAATCTATTTAACTAATCATTATGCTACCAGATAGCTTTAAAAATACAGTTTTTTTTTCCACTTTAGAAAATTCAGGATATAAAATCCAGTAGAATACACATTACACATTAATGATTAACTAATCATCATTGATTTTTGAAGAAATACATCTTAATTATATTTTTGTCGAATGTAAATTTTTTATTACACTTACTCCTCACTTATTGATTATCTTGTTATCTGACATTTGGCATTATGAAATAGTAAAAATCTGCTATCTGACTATTTTGCACACCAATATCATACTTCTGGCAGTAATAACCAAGGTGTGAGGCAAGAATGAAAATGTCTGTGATGGTGAAAGTTATGTGTCAATTTGGCTAGGTCATTATTGTCAGTGTTTTGCCAATTATGTAATGATACAATTTGGGCAGTTATGTAATGTCGTCAGCTTCCATTTTGTGATCTGATTAGTCATCCTCCATATAGGCATGATGCTAATTTTCTCATAACAACCTGGCCTTTGGAACCTAATGATATTGATAGGTGAGGAATGGTTTACTTTTCTGTGATATGATAGTGAAATTAAAGTGTCTCCATGTATTTACATATTTTAGTATGTTGATAGGCAATAATTTTAGGATATTTATGAAATGCAAGCATGCACAGAGCATATCAGTTAGCCATATCCCTGAAGCAAAGATTCTATTGGATTTTGATGCATACCATAAGTCATGTTTCCCAAAGGAGAGATATATATAGAGATAGAGATAGAGATAGAGAGATATAGATATATCCTTATCTATCTATCTATCTATATCCTTCTCACTGCCATCGAGTCAGATCCAACTCATAGCAACCCCTCCTTGGGTATCCAAGGTGGTATCTCTACAGAAGTAGATTGCCCAACCTTCCTTCTGAGGAGTAGCTGGTGGGTTTGAACCACCAGCCTTCTGGTTAGCAGTCAAAATGTGTTAGCCACTGTGCCACCAGAGCTCCCATATATATATCTTTATCTGTCTATCTATCTATCTATCTATATGTTGTTGTTAGCTGCTGTCCAGTTGGCCCCCAACCGATAGCAACCACATATGTTACAGAGTTGCAAGGCTCCATAGTGTTTACTTGGGAGCTCTTGTGGCTTGGTGCCTAAGGCATTTCACTGCTAACCAGAAGGCTGGTGGTTCAAACCCACCAGCCACTCCTCAGAAAGAAGCCGGGGCAATCTAGTTCTGTAGAGATACTGCTCGGAACCCAACGAGGGGTTGCTATGTGTCAGAATCAATGCAATGGCAGTGAGTTTGTTTGTTTTTTTTTTCCTCAATAGGGTTTACTTGGGTACAATCTTTATGGAAGAAGATAGCCAGGCTTTCCTTCTGCAGAGTTGCTGGGTAGTCTGGAACCACCAATGTTTGGTTAACAAATGCTTCTGCTACCCAGGCTGTACCATCAATTGATTCTAGTTCATAGCAACCCTGTAGGACAGAGTAGAACTGTCCCATAGGGTTTCCAAGGCTTGAAATCTTCACAGAAGAAGACTGCATCATCTTTCTCCCACAGAGTGGCTGGTGGGTTCAAACCACTCTCTCTTTTAGTTAGTAGCTGAATGCTATAACCACTGCACCATCAGAGTTCCTTATCAATATTTAGGATATATGTATATTTAGTTATATTTAGGATTATATTACAAATGACTTTTTATTCTGGATTTTTGAAATAAATTTAATATTATTTGTTATTGTTGCTGCTGTTAAGTGTCTTTGAGTTGGTTCCAACTTACAGAGACTCTATGTACAGCAGAATGGAACACAGCCTTATCTTGAACCATCTCCACAATCGCTGTTACACTTGAGTTCATTATTACAGCCATTATGGCAGTGCATCTTGTTGAGTGTCTTTCCTTTTTTGCTGACCATCTACTTTTCCAAGCATGATGTCTTTCTGCAGGGACTGATCCCTCCTAACATGTCCAAAGTACACTTCTAAGAATCATTCTGCCTATACTTCTTCCAAGACAGAATTATTCATACTTCTGGCAGTCCATGCTATATTCAATAATCTTTGGCAACATCATAATTCAAATGCATCAGTTTGATTTGGTCTTATTTATTCACTGTCCAGCTTTCAGATGTACATGAAGTGATTGAAAATGCCACACCTTGGGTTGATGTATCTTAGTCCTGAATGTGACATCTTTGCTATTTAGCACTGTAAAAAGGTCTTTTGCAATGCATTTGACCAATGCCATATGTTGTTTGATTTCTTCACTGCTGATTCCACGGATGTTGATTGCGTATACAAGTAAAATGACATCCCTGACAACTTCACTCTTTTCTCCATTTTTTGTGATGTTGCTTATTGGTCCATTCTGAGGATTTTTGTTTTCTTTATGTTGAGGTGTGCGTAATCCATACTGAAGACTGTAATTTTTTATTTTCATGATTCAAGTGCTCTTCACTTTCAGCAAGCAAGGTTGTGTCATCTGCATATCATAGGTTTTTAATGAGTTTAATGAAGTTTTTAATGAGTCTCCCTCCAATCAACTGCTCTTCTCTCAGTTTGTTGTATTGTGGTGCCTTGTGTGGTGCTGTGAAGCTGGAGAATATGCCACTGGTATTTCAAATACCAGCAAGGTGACCCATGGTGGACAGGTTTCAGTAGAGCTTCCAGATTAAGACAGACTTAGAAGACTTAGAAGAAGAAAGGAGCCATCCACTTCTCAAAGAACTGGCCAGTGAAAACCTTATGAATAGCAGTGGAACACTCTGATATACTACAGGAAAACTTTATGAATGGCCCTTAAACATTGTTCAATATAGGGCTGGAAGATGAGCCCCTCAGGTTGGAAGGCATTCAAAATACGACTGGGGAAGAGCTGCCTCCTCAGAGTAGAGCTGATTTTAATGATACAGATAGAGACAGATGGACTAAAGTTTTCAGGACCTCTATTTGCTGAGTGGCATGACTCAAAATGGGAAGAAATCGCTGCAAACATTCATTAATAATCAGAACATGGAATGTAAAAAGTACGAACCTAGGACAATTGGAAACTGTCAAAAATGAAATGGAACACATAAAGATAGCATTAATGAGCTGGAATGGACTGGTTTGGGCCATTTTGCATCAGATAACCATATGATCTACTATGTTAGCAATGACAAATTGAACAGGAATGAAGTGGCATTCATCATCACAAAGACATTTTCAAGATCTGTCCTAAAGTACAATACTGTCAGTGACAAGACAATATCCATATGCCTAAAAGGAAGACAAGTTAATATTACTATTATTTAAATTTATGCACCAACCACCAATGCCAAAGATGAGGAAACTGAACATATTCACCATCTTCTGCAGTCTGACCAAACATGCAATCAAGATGTGTTGACTATCACTGGTGATTGGAATGCAAAATTTGGAAACAAAGAATCACCAGTAGTTGGAAAATATGGCCTTGGTGTTAGAAATGATGCTGGAGTTTGCATGATAGAGTTTTGCAAGACCAATGGCTTATTCATTGCAATATCTTTTTTTAACAATATAAATGGTGGTTATATACATGAACTTCACAAGATGGAGTATACAGGAATCATATTGACTACATCTGTGGAAAGAGGTGATGGAGAAGCTCAATATCTTCAGCCAAACAAGGCCACGAGCTGACTGTGGAACAGACCATCAACTGTTCAAATGCAAGTTCAAATTGAAGCTGAAGACAATTGAAAGAAGTCCACAAGAGCCAAAATATGACCTTGTCTATATCCCTCCTGAATTTAGAGACCATCTAAAGATAGATTTGATGCATTGAACACCAATGACAGAAAACCAGACAAATCGTGGGATGACAGCAAGAACATCATCCATAAAGAAAGCAAAAGGTGATTAAAAAGACAGAAAGGGAAGAAAAGACCAAAATAGATGTCAGAAGAGACGGTGAAGCTTGTCCTTCCATGGTGAATAGCTAAAGCAAATGGAAGAAATGACAAGATAAAAAAGCTGAACAGAAGATTTCAAAGAGCACTCAAGAAGACAAAGTCAATTATAATAATGAAATATGCAAACACTTGGAGTTAGAAAACCCAAAGGGAAGAACATGTTTGGAATTTTTCAAGCTGAGAGAGCTGAAGAAAAAAATTCAAGCCTCAAGTTGCAATAATGAAAGATTTTATGGGCAAAATATTTAATGATGTAGGAAACATCAAAAGAAGATGGAAAGAATACACAGAGTC
>NW_006921797.1:3576439-3583397 GCF_000298275.1 Orycteropus afer afer | reverse complement strand
TTGTGTGGATCATAACAAATTATGGATAATATTGAGAAGAATGGGAATTCCAGAACACTTAATTGTACTCATGAGGAACCTGTACATAGATCAGGAGGCTGTCATTCAAACAGAACAAAGGGAAACTGAATGGTTTAAAATCAGGAAGGGAGTGCAGCAGAATTGAATCCTTTCACCATACTTATTTAATCTGTATCCTGAACAAATAATCCAAGAATCTGGACTATATGAAGAAGATTATGGCATCAGTATTGGACTCAGATACGCAGGTGACACAACTTTGCTTGCTGCAAGTGAGGATGACTTAAAGCACTTACTGATGAAGATTAAAAACTACAGTCTGCAATATGGATTACATCTCAACATAAAGGAAATGATAATCCTCACAAATTTGTTTATTGGTCCCAATAAACAGCATAACAATAAATGGAGAAAATTTTAAAGTTGTTAAAGATTTCATATTACTTGGTTCTCCAATCAAAACCAATGGAAGCAGCAGCCAAGACATCAGAGGACTTATTGCACTGAGAAAATCTGCTGTAAAAGACCTTTTTAAAGTGCTGAAGAGCAAAGCTATTATTCCCTTGAAGACTAAGGTGCACCTAACCCAAGCCATTGTACTTTCAATCACTTT
Source organism: Orycteropus afer afer (assembly GCF_000298275.1). NCBI lineage: Eukaryota > Metazoa > Chordata > Mammalia > Tubulidentata > Orycteropodidae > Orycteropus > Orycteropus afer. The sequence continues at coordinate 3,582,763 of NW_006921797.1, read as the reverse complement.
ATATGCATGTGAGAGCTGGACAATGAAGAAGGAAGACTGAAGAAGAGTTGATGCTTTTGAGTTGCAGTGTTGGCGAATAATACTGAAAGTACTATGGACTGCCAAAAGAATGAACAGATCTGTCCTTGAAGTGCAGCCAGAATGCTCCTTGGAAGCAAAAACTTTGGTCAGAAGGGACGATTTCTTGGAAAAGGATACCATGTTTGGTAAAGCAGAGGGTCAAAGAGGGGCAGGCCCTTGATGAGGTAGATTGACACAGTGGCTGCAACGATGGACTCACATATAGCAAGGATTGTGAGACTGACACAGGACCAGGTAATATTTTGTTCTGTTTTACATGGGGTCTCCATGAGTTGGAGCCAACTTGATGGCAGCTAACAACAATTGTAATGCCATGTTCTTCATATTGTCCAGCTTCTTAGATTATTTGCTCACCATGCAGATTGCATGTTTTGTTGTTGTTGCAGATTGAATAAGTATGGTGAATGGATACAACCCTCACATTCACCTTCCCTGATTTTAAACTATGCAGTATCCCCTTGTTCTATCTGAATGACTGTCTCTTAGACTATGTACAGTTTTCACGTGAGCACAATCAATTGTTCTGAAATTCCCATTTTTCCAATATTATAAATCATTTGTTATTATCCACACACTTAAATGCCTTCGCATGGTAAAAAAAAAAAAAAAAAAAAACCAGATAACCACACTTCTGTTGTCCTCTGCTTTCAACCAAGAACAATCTGACATCAACAATAATATCCCTAATTCTACACCCTCTTCTGAATTCAGCTTGCATTTCTGGATGTTCTCTGTTAATATACTGCTGAAACCACTTATGAATTACCTTCAGCAAAATTTTACTTGGGTGTGATATTTATGATATAGTTCAATAATTTCCACATTCTGTGTAATGGGCACAAATATGGATCTCTTCCAGTCGGTTGGCCAGGTAGCTGTCTTCAAATTTCTTAGCATAAATGAGTAAGTGCCTCTAATGCTGCATTTGTTTGTTGAAACATCTCAACATGGATTCTGTCAATTCCTGGAGCCTTGTTTTTGCTAATGCCTTCAATGAAGTTTGGACTTCTTCGTCCAGCATCATTTGTTCTTAATCATATTTTGGATCTTGCCAGATGCAGTACACAGGAAATTATATATATGTAAGTACATTTATCTATTTCTCTTCTTCTTATATTTGTTAATTCTCAAAATCTGTTTTAATGCTATTATTTCCTTCCAAGGAATCAGACGCTTAATTTATTTGCTTGTTTTTCTGTTTTCCATTTCATTAATTTCTCTTTTTATTTGATAATTTCTCTCATTTTTCCTTGTCTTTTCTTCTTTTAAAAAATATACTGAGTACTTACATCATATTCTTTGTTTACTTTTATAATTAATTCATATAAAGGAGCTATGGTAGCATAGTGGCTAAGGCACTTGACTGCTAACCAGAAGGCTGGCGGTTCAAACCCACCAGCCACTCCTTGGAAGGAAGATGGGGCAATCTACTTCTGTAATGATACTGCCTCGGAAACCCAAGGAGGGGTCGCTATGAGTCGGGTCCAACTTGATGGCACACAATAAACAAAAAACAAAACAATTAGTATATAAATTCAATTGCTGTCTTTTTATTTCTAAGTAACTAAAATTATACCCTCAATATCCTGTTATAAAAAATACTTATTTTAGAAAGTGTTGAGAATGTTTTATTTGCTTAATAATTGTTATGCAATGCAATTTTTAATGTATAAAGTTTGAACAGTTTTGACTTCTTGTAATTTATCTAGATTTTGTTTCTAGCTTAATACATAATTACTGGTAAACATTCCATTTGAACAGAGGTACATATTCAATTTGTAATGTGCAAAGTTAACAAATTTATTTTACTTTATTTTTACTGAATATTTTGAGCAAATATTGACTGACTAGTGGTTGGGCAATCTACTTCTGTAGTGATACTGCCTTGGCAACCCAAGGAGGGGTCACTATGAGTCAAGGCTGTGTCGATGGCACATAACAACAAAGTATAGGGCAGACTTTATTCTTGTTACTGGGGACAAAATGGTGAATAACATAGGTAAACATTCCTGTCCTCATAAGATTGCATTTTTTCTCTCTTTAAAAATTATTATTACATTTAATTTTTTTCTTCATCCTATCTTATCTTTTAGTAAATTTTAATTACAATAAGGCTAAGATGGCTTTCTCAGTATTTGTTGTTGTTGTTGTTAATGTGCCGTCGAGTCGGCCCCGACTCATAGCGACCCCTCCTTGGGTTTCTGAGGCACTATCACTACGGAAGTAGGATTGCCCAACCTTCCTTCTGAGGAGTAGCTGGTGGGCTTGAACCGCTAGCCTTCTGGTTAGCAGTCAAGTGCTTTAGCCACTATGCTACCAGAGCTCCTTTTCTCAATATGGCAAAGGCAAATATATTTTCAGCACTGTACTGTTATAATTGTTTCTACCCCAATTTTTCAAATTTTCTCCCTGGCATGGGGCATATGTCACGTCTTTATTCATCTTTCCTCTGAAAATTTTTGTAAATTTTTTACTCTTCCATTCTGTGAGAGTTCTCCAAATTAACTACTTTACATAACTCATTGGATTTCTAAGTGTCATATGATGTTTCATGTTTAGCTTTTTTTTCTGCTATTGTGGTTTTAATTTTAATTTTCATTGCAATTCTTTATTTTCATATCTAGCACTTTTTAAAATTTCTTCTTATTGTATTTTTCTCTTCCAACTCATTTATCATTTATCTCCCTTTAAATTTTGTCATTAAACTAAAAGGAATGTATTGAAACATGTGTGTATGAAAACATACATCTTGATAAATTTTCACATTCAACATACACTTGGATAATCAGCTCCCAGATCAATATTTCTAACATCACCTGCTTCCCAAAACCCATTTTATACCCCTTTCTAGTCACTATTATATTCAAAAGTCATCCTATTGTCATTTTATTTGATCCTCAATAAAACCAGGATATAATTCTATGAAAAGATTAATACATTTGACAAAATTTTAGCTAGACTGAAAAGAGAAGGAAAGATGAAAATAAGCAAAATAAGAAATGAAAGAGAAGACATTACAACTGACTCAATAGATATTAAGAGATTTATGACAGAACATTATGAACAACTGTATGGCAACAAACAGGGTAATCTAGATGCAATGGACCAATTCTTAGAATTACACAATCTACTCAACTGATTCAAGAGAAAATAGAAAATGTCAACAGGCCCATAACAAGTGAAGCAATTGACTCAGTGATCAAAAATCTCCCAACAGAAAAATAAAGTCTTGCACTAGATGATTTCGCTGGGGAATTCAACCAAATATTCTAAAGAAAAATTGAGGAAGGAATACTCCTAATTCATTCTACCCAAACAAGACAAAGACACCACTAGAAAATAAAACTACAGGCCAATACCCCCTAGGAATATAGATGCAAAAGCCTTCAGCAAACTACTAGCAAGCAGAATCCAACATCATATTAAAAGAATAATACATCATGACTAAATGGAATTTATTCCGGGAATGCCATGAGGGCTCAACATTAGAAAGTAAATCAAGGTAATACACCAATTACCAAGATAATACATCAACTGGATAAAGGAAAGAAATCACATGATCATCTTTTTGGATGCAGAAAAGGCATTTGATAAAGTCTGACACCCTTTTTGGATGAAAACCCTCAAGAAAATTCGAATAGAACGGAAGTTCCTCAATACACTTCACAGCATATATGAAAAAAAAGTGACCGACTGCAGTATTGTAAATTACCTAACTTGGCTTTTCTAGCCATAAGTCTTTGTAAACTCTGTGATGGAATTGGTCATGAGTAACCAAGTAGTTCCTGATTGTTAGTTATCCACCTGGAGTATTTCTGTTGGGAGCAGCACAAAGTAATTTTCTGGGAAGTTCTCTCTCTCTCAGGTGTATGGAATTCTAATGTTGGGATTGGTTAGTTTGGCCATTCTGCTAGGCTCAAAAGGAGGCCTCCTAGGGGCAGAAGGAGTCTCTTTGACTGCTAGCTGTGAAAGATGTGCTGCTGAGAGAAACACACTCCTGAGAGACATACTCTGCTGAGAAAGAGACACTGGGAGACATGCATTGCTGAGAGACACTGAGAGACATACACTGCTGGGAGAGAGACTGAGAGAGACTGTTGGCTGAGAGATGGCAGGCTGAGAGAGATTGAGCATTGTTCCTGAACTTGAATTGTAGCCTGATGCTTCCCTAATAAGCCCCATAATCTGTGAGTTCTGTGTGGCCACTGCAGCAAATTATTGAACCCAGTAGAGAGGTGGTGGGTGCTGTGGGAGGAATGGTTGGTGTCAGAGTTGGTGAAAGGGCTGGAGGGAGGTAGCATGTCTTGTCTCATGGAGATAGGCCTTGGGCTACTGATGGTGATTCTGTCTTCCTTTTGTGGGGTTGGAGGGAGTCAGAAGATGCATCCTCCCTGCCCCTTTAGCACCAACATTATACTTAATGGAAGAAGACTGAGAGCTTCCCCCCTGATATTAGGAACAAGACAAAGATGGACCCTGTCATCAGTTCTATTCAATATTGTATTAGAAGTCCCATTGAAAGCAATAACACAAGAAAAAGGAATAAAATGAATCAGACTGGAAAGGGGGAGCTCTGGTAGCATAGTGCCTAAGGCACTTGACTGCTAACCTGAAGGCTGGTGGTTTAAACCTACCAGCCACTTCTCAGAAGGAAGGTTGGGAAATCTCCTGCCATAGTGATATTGCCTCGGAAAAGCTAGGTGGGGTCGCTGTGAGTCAGGTCCAACTCGACAGCACATAACAACAACAATAACAACAACAGGCTGGAAGAGAAGTAAAATGATCATGTTACAGATGACCCTATAAGTAGAAAATCCCAAAAAGGCTGCAAGACTACTAGAATGAATGGGGAAATTTAACAAATTTGCAAGGTACGAGGTCAACAGACACAAATCTGTTGGGTTTTTGTACGACACCAATGAGAAATCTGAAAGTGAAATTAGGAAAATGATTCCATTTATTATAACATCTGAAAGAGTAAAATACCTAGGGATAATTTTTACACCACTGTTAAAGGCTTATACAATAAAAGTTATAAATGACTGCTGAAGGAAAGTAAAGATGACTTAAATAAATGGAAAGATGTTCCATGTTCATGGATTGGAAGACATAATATTGTTAAGATGTCAATACTACCCAAAGTAGTCTACAGTTTCAACACAATACCAATTAAAATTCCAACAAGTCTTCTTTACAGAAATTGAAAAATCAATCCTAAACTTTATGTGGAATGTCCATGTGGTAAGAGACCCTGAATAGCTAAAGCAATGTTGAAAGAGAAGAACAAAGTACAGAGAGTGATACTTCCTGATTTTGAAATGTATTATACAGTACTATTATCAAAACAGCCTAATATTGGTATAACAATAGCCATGTACATCAATGAAATAGAAATGAGAGTTTAGAAATAAACGTACACATCCATCATCAACTTAATTATTTGTTTGTTTGTTTATTTTATATAGGTGTCATGTCTTCATGTATACTAGTGTGAATGCAAAATATTCTCAAATTTTGTCCAGTTTCTTGTAAGAAGATTATCTTCAGATATACTCTCTTATTAAAATTTCATGATCGTTCATTTTTTCCCTTGCCTTTATTGCTGTACCATACCTTCTCTTATCTTTTATGAGGAAATATCTATACAAACTCACAGTCTGATGAGATAGGTTTCTGGATTTTCTGTAGCTCTTCATATCGACGGCACATAACAACAACACAACAACAACAGCTTCATATTAGTAAGCTGTCTGCTGGTTGAATTCATTTCTCAGATCTTCAGCTGGTTGTCAACAGCCCCTGATAGATTTTTATCCACTGTTATTCTGTTTTACAGTGATGGAATTTTCCACCAATCTCACTGCCTCTTTCTGTGGTGTTATGAACCAATTAAGGACTCAGAAATTAGAGTTTTCTACTGCATATCACCAATGTTCAGTTTTTAAAATTACTACTTGCTGTTGTTTGCTGGGTCCATGTCCATGAGATTATGTTCTATCCCTTCTATCTCAACTTCCTAGATATACTGACTTCCTCTCTCACTCTGCCAATTTGAAATCTTGAAATGAATGTAGAAAGATGGGGGTACTCTAATCAAATACACTGATCACATTTAAGTGTAATATTCACAAAGTAGAGAGAAGACTGAAAAATTTAAAATCATCTAAGACCTTCCTTGGGAGCTCTGGTAGCATAGTGGCTAAGCCACTTGCCTGCTAACCAGATGGCTGGTGGTTCAAACCC
>NW_006921797.1:3568162-3572524 GCF_000298275.1 Orycteropus afer afer | reverse complement strand
GAGGCCTTCAACGAGATGGATTGACACAGTGGCTGCGATGATGGGCTCAAGTATAGCAGGAATCATGGAGCTGGCATGGGATCGGGCAGTGTTTCCTTCTGCTGAGCATGAGGTCACTATGACTCGGAAAAGACTTGACGGCACCTAAGAACAACAACAAAGACCTTCCTACTCAACGGGTGGTCTCCCAACTTGAGGCATCAGCATTCACCTGGAGCTTCTTTGAACTCTCAGGTCCTATTCCAGACATACTGGTGAGAATCTGTATGTTTACAATACCCCCATGATTCTTATGCACATTAAAGCTTGGTGAGTAAGCATTGACCTAGGAATATTTGAAAATAGTTGAGAAACATTTGTGCCTGATCTCATCCCCAGATGTTTTGATTGAATTTTTTAGGGTGAATCCATGTATTTTATTAGTTTTATATTACTGCCATTAGAAATTACCACAAACCCAAAACACCACAAATGTATTATCTCCTAGTTTTATACATCAGAAGTTCAGTGAGCTCAGATGGTTTCTCTACTCTAGTTTCACAAGCCCAATTGAAGGAGTTGTCAAGGCTGCCTTTCTTTTTGGAGTTTCTCAGGACACTGTTCTGGTCCCATTTGGCAGAATTCATTTCCATGTGGCTGTACACCTGTGGTCCCTGTTCTTCATTGGCTGTGGCTGAAGGTCATACTCAGCTTCTAGGATTTTTCTGCATTTCTTGGCTCATGGACTCTTTGTCTTCAAAGCCAAAAAGATGGGTCAAATCCTTCTCATCTGTATCTCTCTAACCTTCACATCTACCTCAACTCTCCTGCCTTCTCTTCTACTGCATCTCCCTGATTGACCCTTCTGCCTCCCTCTTCTGCTTTTCAGGGCCCAAGTGATCACACTGGACCCATCAGGTAAGGTAATCTAGGATAGTGTCTCTAATTTAAAATCACCTGGTTAGTAACTAAGCTTAATTTCATCTAGAAAGTTCTTTTGTAACAGTAGTTAGTTGAGTGGTCAAATAATCAAAGAATGGAAATCTTGGTTTGGGAAATGGTGAAGCAACACATTTAGAATTCTACTTACCTCAAGCCATTTCCAGGGACTTCTAATCTGTATCCACAGTTGAAAATCACATGTAGAGGCTTTGGGTTTCTGATCTGGAAAGAGAACAATTGATGGTTTTCTACCTTCATTCAGTAATGTGTAAATGCTCTGTTTTAGGAAGTAAAAAAGTATTAGGCTACTAATTTTTCCTTCCTTATTCTTGGAAGAAATGTCTCTGTTGATTGTCTGTAGGTGTTAGCCTTTAGATACCATCACAGACTATCTGTGTGCATAAGTGTGGGTATACAGGAAATTTAGAAGAGGTAGTTATCGGGTTAGCCTGGTACCAAATTAAACCAGACACTTCCACAACTTAGTGAAGTTGGAATTTTAGTACTTTAATTCTAATTTTCCATTTTTCATCCCAGAAAATGAAAGCTTGAAAAGATTAAAGGTTTTTGCCATACATATCACAAAATAAGTCACAAGGCCTGCTAAAAAAATCAGCCTTTAACTTTTACCTTATGTGTAATTTACTTTTATTTCTTTTGAATCACCAGTACATCGTATATCTTGAGGGAAACAAATATTTATTCTGGTCTAAAATATGTATTTTAACAGAGCTGATTAAATGTTTGTGATAGTAAAGGACATCTGAGGGGTTTACTACCTGGAAAGTAGTCATTTACAAATTAGAGAAAGGTTAGATTTGAATTCAGCATAAAAATGTATTGTGTTCAGATTTGGAATTTCATGACCCAGATTCAGTACTTAGCTATTCTAAATCTCTGAATTCTAAAGGCATAGCTTCAGGGGAACCACATGTATCCTTATTTTTTAAGGCTCCTGATAAAATAGTGAAGCCTTCTTCCTTCATCCCCCTTTCTACCGGTATCAACCAGTTGCTGTTGAGTCAATTTCAATTCATGATAATCTCATGTGTATCAGAATAGAACTGTGTTCCATAGGGTTTTCAATGGCTAATTTTTCAGAAGTAGATTCCCAGCCTTCTCTTCTGAGGTTCCTCTGGGTGGACTTGAACCTGAAATGTTTTGGTTAGTAGCTAATCACATTGACTGTTTTCTCTACCCATGGACTCCTTCTCCATTGATAAGTACTGTTTAGACAAGGGATATCTCTGTTTTTGCTGAACTTTAAATTGGCATAATTAACTGGTACTAATTATTCATTGGGTGCTCTGGTGGCATAGTGCCTAAGGCATCTGACTGCTAACTAGAAGGCTGGGGGTTCAAACCCACTAGCCACTCCTCAAAAGGAAGGCTGGGCAATCTACTTCCATAGAGATACCGCCTCAGAAACCCAAAGAGGAGTTGCTATGAGTTGAGACCTACTCAACGGCAATAAGTTTGGTTTATTTGCTTTTTAACTCTTAATTATGAGTAGTAATAGGAAAAGAGGAAATTAAGACGTTTAGAATTCCCAAGATTATAGTTTTGGCCACAAAAAAATTTATACTGTTCTATCCATTCCCAATTCTTTAAACCTATTCATACGTGTCCAGCTTGTCTATAATTCACAAATGCTACCTCATGATTCTGGAATAACTGAAAGAGGCAAGATTTTTTGAGTTTTTATTTTATTTTATTTACTTTGGTTTCCATGACCCTTAATTCTTTAATTCATAATTTACTCCTATATTTCAGACTTTGGGCCCATGCTATTAAATATTCTTCCTGACCCACTTTTATTACCTTGGACCTTGCCAGTATGGCAAAAAAGAAAAAAGTTTTTACTTATTTATTACTATGGCTTCAATGTTTCTTATTTTCTTAGTGAAGATATCAGATCCCACTTATGATTAAAAACTATCCAAGAATGGTGACCTGGCTTGGCAGTTTTGGTCATCCTTTTAATAGTAAAATGAAGGAGGAATTTAGATATTATTGACTATTCACTAGGATTAACAAAAGAGATTTGAATTTATCTATTGTCCTTATTCTTTTTCATTCTTTTATTATTTCACTAATTATGCTAAGATATGGTTTGTCAAAATAAATAGCTTAGAAAGGAAGGACCAATCCATTCAGCGATGATAGCCACATTGTGTAATTGGCAGTGTTTTAGCTCCTATATTAGGAAGGTGTGTCATATGCGAACATTATTACTGACTCCTAAAATCCAAATTTAGAAAAGTGATTTTAGTGAAGTAGTGATTCAGTATAGTAGTTTACAAACTATGTTTTTCTGAAGACAATTCAAAATTAGTTGCAGCAGCACATAGACAGGGAGCTGCCAGAAATTCAAGGCAGATTCAGAAAAGGACGTGAACAAGGCATATCATTGCTGATGTCAGGTGGGTCTTGGCTGAAAGCAATGAATTCCAGAAAGATGTTTATCTGTTATCGACTATACAAAGGTATTTTCTGTATGGATCATAAAAAAATATGGATAACATTATGAAGAATGGAAATTCCTGAGCACTTGATTGTACTCATGAGGAACTTGTACATAGACCAAGAGGCACTTGTTCAAACAGAACAAAGGGATACTGCATGGTTTAAAATCAGGAAAAGTGTGCATCCTTTATTCAATTTCTATGCTAAGTAAATGATCCTAGAATTTGGACTATATGAAGAAGAATGTGGCATCAGGAATGGAGGAAGACTCATTAACAGCCTGCAATATGCAAATGACACAACCTTGCTTACTGAAAGTGAAGTTGATTTGAAGCACTTAATGATGAAGCTTAAAGACTACAGTCTTCACTATGGGTTACATCTCAACATAAAGAGAACAAAAACTTTCTGAAATGGATATGCATCATCATGATAAACAGAGAAAATAATGATGTTGACATGGATTTCATTTTACTTGGATTCACAATCAACATGAATGGAAGTAGCAGTCAAGAAATTAAATGACATATTGCAATGGGCAAATCTGTTGCAAAAGACCTCTTTAACATGCTAAAAAGCAAAGATGTCACTTTGAAGACTAAGGTGCACTTGATCCAAGCCATGGTATTTTCAACTGCCTCATGTTGTTGTTGTTGCTAAGTGCCATCGAGTCGTTTCCAACTTGTAGTGACCCCATGCACAGCAGAACGAAACACTGCCCGATCCTGCACCAGCCCCACAATTCCTGCTATACTTGAGCCCATCATTGCAGCCACCATGTCAATCCATCTCGTTGAAGGCCTCCCCCTCTTTCATTGACCCTCCACCCTACCTAGCATGACATCCTTCTCCAGGGAATGGTCCCTTCTTACAACATGACCAAATAGGTGAGACGAAGTCTGGTCATTCTTGCTTCCAAGGAGCATTCTGGCTGCACTTCCTCCAGGACAGATCTGTTAGTTCTTTTAGCAGTCC
>NW_006921797.1:3566775-3568062 GCF_000298275.1 Orycteropus afer afer | reverse complement strand
CTCGATGGCACATAATAACAACAACAAGACCTTCCTTAGGCAATTTTCCTGGGTGTGGCCTCAACACCTTTTATCTTACAAGACCTAAAAGGAGAAAGAAGCAAGCAGAGAAAGAGGCACCTGCCAACACCAAGAAAAAAAGAGCTGGGAGCAGGGTACATCCTTTGAACCTAGAATCGCTACTCTGGGAACCTCCTAAACCCAGGGAAGATTGATGTCAGGCACATGTATATCTCCAAGGGACAATGGGCCCACAGATGCTGAAAGGAGACAAGGACCTTCCTCCTAAACTGTGAGCCAACAGAGAGAGAAAGTCTTCCCTGAGAGCTGGTGCCCTGAAGCAGACTTCCAGCCTCCTAAACTGTAAGAGTGAGTCAGCCACAGGGGTCCAGGTGAGGAGAGAGAACCCAGGCACACTCAAAGCAGCAGGATGCGAGAGTGGGAGAAAGGGGATTAAAAGGCCTAGGAACCAGGACAGAGGAGCAGTCAGCCGCAGGGGTCCAGGTGAGGAGAGAGAATACAAGCACACCCAAAGCAGCAGGACAGGAGAGCAAGCGGGAGAAAGGGGATTAAAAGCCAGGAACCCAGACAGAGGATCAGTCAGCCGCAGGCATCCAGGTGAGGAGAGAGAACACAGGCAAGCCCAAAGCAGGAGGATGAGAGAGTGGGAGAAAGGAGATTAAAAGCCAGGAACCTGGACAGAGGAGCAGTCAGCTGCAGGGATCCAGGTGAGGAGAGGGAACCCAGGCATGCCCAAAGCAGCAGGGCAGGAGAGTGGGAGAAAGCGGATTAAAAGGCCAAGAACCCAGACAGAAGAGGAGTCAGCCACAGGGACCCGGGTAAGCGTGGTATGAGAGGTTTCCAACAGGGAGACAAACGTGTCAGTTGGTTTGTCCTACCGTTGTGATGTGTTAATGTGAGTTTTGAGGCTGAGCCACTGGTGTTTCAAACCAGCAGGATGCACATGGCACACAGGTATCAGCCCAGGTTACAGACTGAGACAGACTAGGAAGAAGGAAGAGGCCATCCATTTCTCAAAGAATTGGCCAGGGAAAACCTTATGAATAGCCAAGAAACACTGTTTGATACATTACCGCTCAACTTTATGAATAGTCCAGTTAGGTTAAAAGGCTCTCAAAATAGGAATGGGAAAGAGCTGCATCATCTGAGTAAACCCAGCCTTACTCATATGGATAAGGTAAAGCTTTCAAGACCTCCATTTGCTGATGTGGCACTACTCAAATTGAAGAGAAACAGCTGCAGACATCCATTAATCATCAGAACATG
>NW_006921797.1:3535949-3560935 GCF_000298275.1 Orycteropus afer afer | reverse complement strand
ATCTGTTAGTTCTTTTAGCAGTCCATGGTACTTTCAGCATTCTTTACCAGCACCACAACTCAAAAGCATCAACTCTTCTTCGGTCTTCCTTATTCATTATCCAGCTCTCACATGCATACGAGGCGATTAGAAATATCATGGCTTGTGTCAGGCGCAACTTAGTCCTCAAGGAGATATCCTTGCTCCTCAGCACTTGATACAGTTCCTTTGCAGCTGACTTTCCCAATGCTACACGTCATCTAATGTCCTGCCTGCTGCTTCCATTGGCATCGATTGTAGAACCAAGCAACGTGAATTCTTTGACAACCTCAATCTTCTCTCATATGCATGTGAAAGCTGGACAATTGATAAGGAAAACTGAATAAAAATTGATGCCTTTGAATTATAGTGTTGGTGAAGAATGTTGGATGTACTGTGGACTGTCGGAAGAATGAACAAAATGTCTTGGAAGAAGTACAGCTAGAATGTTCCTTCAAAGTGAGGATAGTGAAGAGTTCATCTCACATGCTTTGGACATGTTATTAGGAGGGACCAGTCCCTGGGAAAGGACGTCATGCTTGGTAAAGTAATTGAAAAAGAGGAAGACTCTCAAGGAGATGAACTGACACAGTGGCTGAAACAATTGAGCTCCTGCATGGCAATTGTTATTAGTATGGCACAGGACCTTTTGTTCTGTTGGACATAGGGTTGCTATGAGTCAGAATCAACTCGAAGTCACCTAACAATAGCATACACTATATCTAATTCTAAATATCTGTATTTCTAAATCATTATCTATCTTCATAGCATAAAGGGGAGCTCTGGTAGTGTAGCCTAAGGCATGCGGCTGCTATATAAATTCATTTTGTGAAAAGTTTATATATACTCATATATGCTATCATAAAACTTTATATATACTCATATATGCTATCATAAACTTTGCTATTGTACTAATTTATTTATTCAGTCAGCAAATGATTAAAAAAAAAAACACCTCAAATTACTCTGTCCCAGGCACCATGCTAGGAAGTAGGTTCTCTCCCCTTAGGAAATTCCTAGTCTAGTAGAAGTTGTTTTTCCTAGTCTAGTAGAAGTTGTTTTTCCCCACTGCCCCTGGCTTTTAGGTTTTGTTCTCTAGATGAGAATATGAATTATATTTTGGAAAAATTAAAGTCTCAAGAAATGATAGATGCATAAATACATAATAAAAAAATTCACAGTGTTGTGGGTTAGGTCAGTACAAAGCAAACATATCTTTGTAGGATGTAATGCATTCTGGATGTCTTTGAATTAGAGGAGAAAATGTACTCTTTTGCTATACAACCAAAGAGGAATAGACTCTTGAAACTAATGTAAGAGTTGTAAAGTTTCATCTCAACAAACTATTATATAAATTAAAATGATATATCATATATATTTACCAGTCACAAAGCTGATAAACAGAAGCAACATATTCTTTATCTCAAAATAGAATCAATAAATTTCCCTTCTTAGGGAGAGTAGCAAATGGAGCATTATTAACTCATTTCCAAGCTTATATATGGTCATTTCTATTTCTCATCTTTTAATGTAGCATCGTCTACATTATTGTCCAAGAGAATATTTTTGGGGGAGTTTTCAGGCCCCTCAGTGAAGGAAATCAAGCCAATCAAAGGATAGGAAGTTATATATTAAATTGTTTCTAATGATATTCATATTTCTCAGTGACCTTCTAACACGTAATCTTAACACATTCAGCACAATGTGTAACTGTAAATGTTACAAAGAAGAAATCAGGAGTTATGAAGAAGGCTTTCAACATGTTGTCACCCGGCTAGTGATTTAGGTCATGACAATTGAAATAACTTTCAGCCTGGCTGCCCCTTGCTGCTATTAGACACCAGTTAGTGTGTAGATATGACCTCATCTGGCAGATGAAAAAGTCTTAAGTTCAGGTTGTTTCAAGAAGTCATAATTAAGCCACAAGAGCCATGTTCTTTATGAGAGAAATGTCAGCTCCTAGAAAGTCTCTTAAACTGTGAAGGACACTTCATTACATGAAAGAACTGACTTAATATACTTTGAAAATGACTTTATAACATTCAATTTTGAGAATCATTTCTACTCTTTTATTCACACTACACAGGGAAATTAGCTGAAATATTTATCTTTGCTTCTCTCTAAGTTTTATAGCGCTAGTCTAAAACTAATTAGGCTCTGGCAATTAAATCTTGCATGTATGCTTTCTTTTCACCCCCAAGGAGTTTTACTTATTATGCAACTTCCTCTATTGCAGAAAAGGGCCTACTTAACATCAAGGCTTTTAGTTTGGGATTTTATGTCAAGCTTATTCACTTGTTCATTTATTTCTGACAAAACCCAAAACCACACCACTTGCCATTGAGTCAACTTTGACTGATATGTGTCAGAGTAGGACTATGCCCCATAGAGTTTTCAATGTCTGTGATCTTTTGGAAGTGCCTCTAGGTAGATGCAAACCACCAACCTTTTGGTTAGTAGCTAAGTGCTTAAACATTTGCACTACCCAGGGACTCCTTATATCTAACAGATGCTTAGGAAAGAAGGTAAGAAAGGGAGCCTATCATCGAAACCATACACATGTAATGAAATAGGATCCATAAAGTACATAGGAAGATTTTCCATCATTTCAGGCTACCATTTCCAACGTGTGCCCCAACCTGCTTCCTACTTGAGAAAGCAAGGACTGATACGAGGCAAGATGAAGTGAAATACTAACTCATAAATTGAGGGCAAGTAGGTTTCCCAGCACCTGACAAGGATTTCCAGAGTGGGTATGGCCACATGACTTCCTTCCATTGGAGTTTTCCCTTTTGGGATTAGTCCATCTGGTTGCTGGCTTCCTCTTTCTGTATGGTAAGGTAGATCTTGGGTAATTTCCCAAATGGGAGACCTTACTGGATTAAGAAGGCTCAGCTCTGTGAGAGTTAGATTAACTCTGCTCTAAGCCCAAGGGAGAGATGGTTCTTTCCTTGGATACAATTTTCCTGGGGATTATATTTAGCTTTCAGAGTGCCAAGACCTTGAAGGTCAAGATTACAATGCAAGTTTCTGATAAATTATCCAGTCTTCCTTTTAGCCTGGCTCTTAAACTAAAGACCAAATATTTTCATTGTGGCTTGCCAATGACTTGACCAATCTCACCAGACCTGGGGTGGAGCAAGGTGATCCAAAAAGAATATTGTGGCCATAGCTGCATAATAATGAAGGATGATCTTTTAGAGTACTGTGTCTTATATTCAGATTTTCCTCAAGACTCTGTTGGTAGTAAGGAACTTGTTAAATATCAGAGACCTAGAATATTGTTGTTGTTGTTGTTGTTATGTGCCGTCGAGTCGGCCCCGACTCATAGCGACCCCTCCTTGGGTTTCCGAGGCAGTTATCACTACGGAAGTAGGATTGCCCAACCTTCCTTCCGAGGAGTGGCTGGTGGGTTTGAACCACCAGCCGTCTGGTTAGCAGGCAAGTGTCTTAACCACTATGCTACCAGAGCTTTTTAGTCATCTCTAATTTTTTCTTCATAAACTTGACAAATACTCATTTTCCCACTTTGAAATGAAGGAAACAACTAAAAAAATGTTTCTATAAGCCATATGAGACAAATTACTGATTATTTTTAGAGTTAGTCAATATCAGTGAGATAAAGTCACTTGATTATAAACACACACACACACACACACACATAAACACACACACATAGGAACCAGAGCTGATATTTGTATTAAGAAAGATAGGGAAGACATTGACTCTGGTCTCTGTACATTTATAATCTAGTCATAGAGAAAACTGGACATATGGATAGGTAGAGGGCCATGAAGTGAGAATTAGAAACACTCTCAAGGTTAGACTTGAGTTGAACATATTTTTATTTAACAAATTACTCATTAATCAAATATTTCAGGACTTCCTATGCCAAAATAATGCATTAATTATGTGAACAATGCAATAAAAATCAGCTATGATTCAAGGAGTTACTTGTCTAGAAGAGGAATAAAATATTTACATAAACAACAAAACTACAATAAGGGAAAAACAGATCAAATGCCACAGAGGTTTTAAATCAGTGAAAAGTGATTTCTACTCATCATTGTTGCGTAAAGAGGATTGAAATGCTTTGTGAATAATAAGGAATTTAGACCAGGCACTGAAAGCTAGGTCAGATAGAGAAAAAAAGCATTTAGTTAAAGAGAACATGTATAAAACCTATGTGTAAGTGTATTCATTTCATTTCAGAATGTCAAAAATTTTTGAAATTCAGGAAGTTCTGTTTGGCTTTGTGTGGTACAAAGAATGCTGATAAGACTTTCAAGATGGCTGCTCCCTTTGTGCACATGTCTTATGCATTTCCTTTACTAGAGGGTAAATGGGAACTGTAGATATGATGGATTTCACTTCTCTGATTAGGTTGCATTATAGGGAAAAAGTGAAGAGATTGTTGTAGATGTGATTAAAGTCTCTAATCAGTTGACTTGAGTTAATCAAAAGGGAAATGCTGGGTGGGTTTGATCTTATCAAATGAATCCTTTAAAGAAAGTCTAGAAATCAGAGATCAAAAACAGCACAGAAGCTCTTCTGCTGACCCTGAAAAAGAAATTACCATGAGATTTATACCAAACAAAATCTCACTGCCACAAATGATTCTAATTCATAGCAATCCCCATTGGGTTTCCAAGGCTGTAAATCTTTACAGAAGCAGACTGCCTTGTCTTTCTTCCATGGAGAGGTGAATTTGAACCACTAACCTTTTGGTTAACAGCAAAATGCCTTAACCACTGAACCACTTGAGTTCCTTCTTGGGTTTCCAAGGTAGTATCTCTATAGAAGTAGATTGTCCAGTATTCTTTCTGAGGAGTGGCTGATGGGTTTGAACCTCCAGCTTTCTGGTTAGCAGTGAAGTGCCTTAGGCACTACACCACCAGAGCTCCTATGAGATCTATAGTGACTAGGAAATAAATTCTGCCAAGAATCCTGTGAGCTTTGAAGAGGAATTCCAGTCTCTGATGATCTGTAGCCCTGGCTCACACTGAGAATAGGACCCAGCTGAGCTATGCCTCCTGATCCTTGGAAAGAGTGAGATAATAAAGGGGTATTGTTTTACATTATTAAGTTTGTATTAATTTGTTACACAGCAAGAGAAAACACATATACCCAAATTTAGATTACACCATGGTCTTCAAACTAAAGTACATATGTTTCTGGGATAGATGAAAGCTTTCCTGGGGTTCACAATCACAGGCAGTTTCAAGGGAATCATTTCCAATATAGTCGACACCAACACATCTTGCCTGAAACTGATCTGCCTGAAAATATGCTGGTTTTCTTTTCTCACTTTTCTTTTCACAATCATCCTCTTGCCATTTTGACTAAGAAAAGTTTTCTCTCATCCTTCCTGAATTTTACTCTAGTACTGTGCTCTGGGGTACAAAACCTCTGAGATGCCTAACAGAAGACAAAACAAAACAAAAAGTGCTTGAAATACTGAGGCCTGCAAAGCCTTCTTCAACCACAGCTTCATCGATCTGTGGCAGGACTCCACATATTTTCTTATCTTACACATATTTGGGTTAAGGCAAAGCTTGGCATTTGAAAAAAGATATCATAGCCTGTGTCAAGATGATCAGAATTCAGAAATACTACAAAACTGGCCAGCAGAAATGATAATGGCATATTTTAACAAGCTTGCTTCTTACACCCCCTAACTATTTTCAAAGTCTGTATTTCTCTTAAGAATTAGTCCTAGTGGCAATAAATATTAAAGCATGCAACACTTTCTTTTACCCAGGTATCAAACTCATAGCAATGCTTAATCTATCTAATTCTTTATCTTAGGAATAGAATATTCTAATATTGTGATAACACTTTCATAAGTCTCAGTCCTGGCAGTGAGCTTAGTGACCATTTTCATGCCCCTGAGTCTTTTTCTGTATCTAATGGGTATATTTTGCATAATTTCAAGGAAAGAAAGAAATATGGAAACTTTACTTTCAGCAGATTATTACGTATTTGAGTAAAAGAACAAATGTGAGAGACAAATTTGTATTTTGTATTTCACTGAATAGTTTCTCAGACTTATAGAAGAGTATTGTTGTTGTTGTTATGTGTGTCAAGCTCTTAGAAGAGTATGTTGTTGTTATGTGTGTAGTCATCTACTTTGGTCGAAAATTATCAAATTATAAGCTATTTTAGTATTTAATGTTTAGTTCCTAACAGTCAAAGGTAAAATATATATCTAGGCAGATAGGTAGCTGTTGCTGCAGAAACATGATGTGATGATCAGTAAAAGACATCTAAGCACAAAACTAATTACATCAAGATAAAATTCTGAGAGAGAAGAGGAATGGAAATATGAGTTCAAGGAGCAAAATAGGTCATGTAAAATTTCTGACTGTTCAAGTACTTTTTAAATAGGATATGATAGGTGACAAATTACTTCATGGTTTAGTGCCCATTGCATATATTTAAAATAATATTATAACTGTTTATTAAAGACAAATATTTAGAATCACATCTTTATAACTCTTTAAACATATAATAAAGTATCTTTAATATCAACTTAGAAATCTATGAGAGGATACATGGTTTTTCAACATTCCTTTAAGAGATCTATGAACAAAAATTTGATGGCCAAAGGTGAGAGAGATGGTGTCAAAAAGGTCAGTTAGGACTTATTTAGCTCACTGGGATGATGCATAACAATTTTATTCAGTAGGCAGTAGGGAGCCAATAACAGTTTGGGGAGCATAATAGTACTCTTTTAATCAGGATGTCTAGATTGAGTCTCTGGGACCTGGCACAAGCTCTTCAAGCCTTTGTTCTCAGAGAGTCAAATGTTCCAGGAGAGTCAGGGTAATAGGCACAAAGAACTTTAGAATCTAAGCAAAAATTTCACTGTCAGAGGTAATACATTTCTAAAGATTTATTCATTGACTTGGGATAAGAAATTTTGGAATCATTTTTATATGTGTTATTTCTCCTATTAAAAAAAAAAAAAAAAACAACTCACTGCCATTGAGTCAATTTCAACTCATAGCAACTCTCTTTGGGTTCTAAGGTGGTAAATCTTTAGGGAAGTAGATTGCCCAGTCTTCCTTCCACAGAGTGGCTGGTGGGTTTGAATCTCCAGCCTTCTGGTTAGCAGTAAAATACGTTAGGCACTACATCACCAGAGCTCCTTGATTTCTCCTATAGATGGGTCTAACCTTTCTGAGAAATACTAAAAATAATTGCCACAGTCCCAGGCCAATTTACCCAGAGAGCCAGAGGAGGAAGTGAGTATTCATTTACCCCACTCTTGAATTTGCAGACAACAAAGCAGAGGAGTAAAATAAACTAAACAAGATGAATAAGAAACTGCATCATTCATTTCTTATACTGACTTGGCTACGGTCATTAAGGAGAAGCAAGAGGTCAGCAGTACCCATTCTTGAATATTTACATTAACTCTTTTATGCATACAACAAATCCTCGCCCTTCATCTTGCCATTTTTTGTGGCACAAGTCTCTCCTGCACTTGTCCCCAGATATTTTATTATGAGAAAGATTACTGTATCAAGTATTTTGCTGCTGCTACAAATCCACCAAGGAGCTCTGGTAGCATAGTGCTTAAGGCATTTGACTGCTAACCAGAAGTCTGGTGGTTCAAACCCACCAGCCACTCCTCAGAAGGAAGGTTGGGCAATCTACTTCCGTAGTGATACCGCCTCAGAAACCCAAGAAGTGGTCACCATGTGTCGGATCTGACTCCATGGCAGTGGGTTTGGTTTTAGGACAAATCCACCAATGGCTCTGCAGGTGAAAAGACCTGGAATATCATTGTCATAATAAAATCTTGTTTGTTCTCATAAAGTGGATTTATATTCCTGGTTCATACTTAAGTTTGTATACAGCAAAGGAGAGTTTTGCATGTTAATTATCTGTTCATAATAACTGATTGACTAAATAAATTCCAAAAATTCCATCCCACTAATTACTTATGTGCCTATTTGTATAAAGAGTAGCCACATTTATATTGTAAGAGGAATATAAAAAAATATTCTCTATTCATTTTCTATAATTTACTGTATACATATTTGAGTAGAGATGACAGTAATGGAAATTTTGCTGTAAGATTTTAGGGGACTAGTAACTGAGAACAATTCAAAACTATTTTCTTAACAGAGATATCAAAATATATAATCCATTATTTGGTGTCTTCAAAGAAAATAAAGGTCATATAAATATGGAGCTGTATAAAAAGCTCTCTCTGCTAAAAGTTGCATTTCCCTTTCCAAAATGTTATTTTGGACTGGCTTTGTGTGAAAAATAACACACCTTTTTTAAAGCACCCACACTTAGACAGTGTATTTACATCATGCTTGGCAATTCTTTTAGGATCCCAAGTCAGAAAACAATAGTAACTTCAATGATGATTATAAACTGATTATTTCACTTTGTTTTCTGATTATCTGGGCACACAGTCTCAAACAAGACAATCTGTCCATTTTTAAATAGAAAGATGAACAATAAACAATACTGAAAATTTCTGGAAGAATATGTCATTGTGAATAAAAAAACAAACAATGGTAATAGAATTTTCTATTTTATTAAGTGGAGTGTGATCAAGTTGTAAACCTTCTCTGGAGTCTTTTTACACATATGCAGCAATATTTTATTAGACTCATGTAAAATTAAGAAAGAAAAGAGGATCTGCCAGAGAACAAGCAGTCTGTCACTAATAAAGCATCCAGTGTAGGATATAGCTGTGACCTACATAAATAGAAGAAGCTATTTTGTCCCAATTTGGACAGTCAGTTATGTTTTAACCTTTTGCAACATGAAAGCATAGAGTTTGGAGGGGATGATATTATCGCATATTAAAATAACTATTTTTCCCCTACAGAGAGCTCTCCTTATTTTTCCAATTTCTGTTGTTGTTGTTATGTGCTGTCGAATCAAACCTGACTCATAGCGAACCCTCCTTGGGTTTCCGAGGCAGTATCACTACGGAAGTAGATTGCCCTGTCTTCCTTCCGAGGATTGGCTGGTGGGTTTGAACCGCCAGGCTTCTGGTTAGCAGTCAAGTGCCTTAGGCACTATGCAATCTCTAGATGCTTGTTTTCTATTCCAGATTCCCAAGAAGTAGCAACATAATCATTGAAATCACTGAAACTATAATTATCTCATTTTTCATGGAGAAACCCAAATTCTTCAATTCACCTTCACTGGTGGTCACTCACCCCCATTTAACAGTGCACCTCTCATTTAAGTGATGAAATGGTTAGGTCGCATTGTGATACATAGGTTGAATGCTACCGTACTCATCTCCATTTTACAGGGTTGGAAAATGCTAAGATGTCACCATTTATCAGAGGAGGAATTCATGAAGCGAGAGGATTAGCAGATTGAGAATTTAAGGCACTTGACTGGCACTTGACTGCTAATCAGAAGGCTAGCAGTTCAAACCCACCAGCCACTCCTCGGAAGGAGATGGGGCAATCTACTTCCATAGTGATACTGCCTCGGAAACCCAAGGAGGGGTCACTATGAGTCGGGTCAAACTCGACAGCACATAACAACAACGACTGCTAACTACAAGGCTGGCAGCTCAAAACCACCAGCCACTCCTCGGAAGGATTGTTGGGCAATCTACTTCCGTAGTGATACGACCTCAGAAACCCAAGGAGGGGTCGCTATGAGTCAGAGACGACTCCACAGCACATAACAACAACAACATGTTGCTTGTAAAGTTAATAAGACCTATTTGGAGAGATAGAATAAGGATGTTTATACTATAGAATGTTTGTGATAACAAAACCTATGGTGAGTGTTTTGGTCACCTAGTGCTGCTCTAACAGAAGATATACCACAAATGGGGTGGCTTTAACAAGCAGGAGTTTATTCTTATAATTTTTGGAGGCTAGAAGTCTGAGTTCAAAGTGCCAGGCTCTAGGGGCTGTGTGAAAACCTCTCCACCTTAGGCTTCAGCTCTGCCTTTTGCTCCTGGCCCACTGAAGCTAGAGGCATTTTTTCACTTAGGCAGCTACTGGCTGCTGAGGCTAACAAGCCCAAGGTGGACAAATAAAATGGCACAGTCCCAATACTATCAAGCAACATGGAAGGCCATTGATTCAAGTCCACTGAAAGTCTCAAGATCAGCAGAGTATGGCAGGCAGCTGACCAAGGACTCAGCTACACATAGGGTTCAAGCGTGCCATAAGCTTTAGACCATTTCCAAAGCTGCTTCTTACATATAGAAAGTAGACCACATCCCTAAAGCAGCTACTCAGCTGTTTGTGGTAGATTCCACCATGGAGTTGATTGCCAGTTGCATCATGGGGAATAACTACCACCAGCTGCCCAGCCACTTAACCAGACCCAGCCAGGTTGACACACAACTTTAACTACCACAATGAGTTAAACACATAGATATTATCTAATGAAGCAGAAAGTCTAACCAAGGCTGAACTGCTCATATCATCCTCTCAATGACAGTGGGGATTCTTGTCCATTATAAGAGCATATTAATGATATTATAATAAGAAAAATATATGCAAATGTATTGAACAAGTAACTCCAACTAACCAACCATCAATCAAATCTGATTCACGATGACCCCATGTGTGTCAAAGTAGAATTGTGTCCACAAAGTTTTCAATGACTGATTTTTAAGAAATTTTTCAGAATTTTTAGATTGCCAGGTCTGTTCTTCTGAGATGCTTCTGGGTGGACTTGAACATCCAACCTTTCAGTTTACAGCTGAATCCTTACTGTTTATACCACTAAGAGACTACAAACAAATAACTATTGTTGTTGTGTGCCAGCCAGTGAATTCCAACTCATAGTGACCCATACTTAAATCCTGTGTTTACTCTCATCAAGTAGATTTGTATTCCTGTTTTGTACTTGAGTTTGTACACTGTAGGCCAAAATTTTGCATTTTAATTATCTGCTCATAATAACTAATTAAATAAATTCCAAAAAAAATTTATCCCACTAATTACTATTTTCCTATTTGCATTAAAAGTACACACATTTATATTGCTGTAAGAGGAATGTAAAAAATATTTTCTACTCTTTTGCTTTAAATTTGCTGCAGACATAGTTCAGTAGAGATGACAATAAAAGATAACTTATCTTCTAAATGCTAGAATGTAATTTGTTACCTGAAGAAGAAACTTGATTTGCAACACTTTTGGAATGAATTGACTTACAGACTATATTAGTGAAAGCAGCCCAAGATTAAAAGACAAGTGTCAAGTAATAAATTACACTTTAAAAATTGATCATTAACAATTGATTAATTGATAATTACTTAATTACTTAAGAACAATGCTTGGATATTACACAAGCAACTTAGTGAATAAAATTAATTAAGTATGGGTCAAATCCCACCATGATGTTTTACAGCACAACGATAGCTATTAAAATAAATCTCTATTATAATAAACAGAATATTGAGCATCATGTCCCTAATTCTGAGAAGTATCAGCTGAAACTGGGTTTATCAATGGAAAGAAATCCCAAAGTCAAAGTTAGAATGGTAATAGAGATGATAGTTTGAGTATTCCTACTATCGTTTATTCATTGATTCCTAGAGTTTTCTGGAGGGGCTCATTGAGATGGAAGAAGAAAGGAACGTTGAAGAGAATTTGCTGCTTAATAGGAAAAGGTAAGACCTTTAAGCCCAGGCCAGGTGAATTTTCCTTTCTCCTTCAGTTCTGCAATGAATTAACATCCTATTTAGTATGTTCTCTGTTGTTGTTGTTATGTGCCATCGAGTCAGACCCAACTCATAACAACCCCTCCTTGGGTTTCTGAGGCAGTATCACTACAGAAGTATATTGCTTTGGAGCAATCTTCCTTTGGAGGAGTGGCTGGTGGGTTTGAATCGCCAACCATTTGGTTAGCAGTCAGTGCCTTAGACACTATGCCACCAGAGCCACCAGCAAATGGCCCATGGACAAAAAACAAAAAAAACAAAAAAAACTCACTGCCATTGAGTGAGTTCTGATTCATAGACCCCTCCTTGGGTTTCCAAGGTGACATCTCTATGGAAATAAATTCCCAAGTCTTCCTTCCGAGGAGTGGCTTGTGGGTTTGAACTGCCAGCCTTCTGGTTAGTAGTCAAATGCCTTAGGCATTATGCCACCAGAGCTCCCACAGACAGAGAGCAAAATTTCCTTTTACAGTAGTATTCATTGTAAACAGGCAAGGAACATATTTATACAGATCACAAATGGGCAATGTTTTGCTTTACAGAAAAATGTAAAGGTATGCATCTTCATTTTAAAAAATATATATTATTTAAAAGATAGGCAGTAAATATCATTGATAGGTTCTTTTTCTTTATAGTGAATAGCAGCACTGTGCAGATGAGTAAGTTTTTATTTTTCACAAACCTAAATATGTTAATTCATATTTTTATTTTTAGTAGAAAGATATCACCAATGAATATATGTACAAACAAAACACTCTTCTGAATCTTCTGTGGGTTGGTATCTCAGTGTTATCAATGCCATCATCACTAAAGACATAACAATGGGATCCTTATTTTCCCTTTGAATGCATGGTATTTGTAAATGGATTAGCTCATGAAAGACGAAACATGAATATTCAAATAACTACTTTTTCTTTACTTGTGTTATTTTAATACTTCTTAGTCTTTTTATGTCATGTACCCTTCTTGTGAATTAATGTTGACCAAGATTGATTTGGAGTCTCTGGGTGGTGAAAGAGTTAAGCATACTCAGCTGCTAAACAACAGGTTGGAGACTCCAGTCCACCCAGAGACATGTTGGAAGAAAGGACTGGTGATCTATTGCAGAAAATCAGTCATTGAAAACTCTATGGATAACAATTATATTTGTATACATGTGGGGTCTCTACGAGTAGGAGTCAACTCAAAATCAACTGGGACCTGTTAAATTTGGTTTGTGAATAACTGATACTTAGAGGCCTATATGCTGAATAAAGACTTTAATTTTTTTAAAAATAAGTCTTAATTATCTGTCTCCTTTCACCATACTTATTCAATCTATAAGCTGAACAAATTATCTGAGAAGCTGGACTATATGAAGAAGAAGGTGGTATCAGGATTAGATTAACAACCTGCAGTCTGCAGATGACACAATTTTGCTGAAAATGAGGATGACTTGAAGCACTTACTGATGAAGATTGAAAAGTACAATCTTCAATATGTACTACATCTCAACATAAAAAATGAAAATCCTCACAACTGGACCACTAAGCAGTAACACTGTAAATGGAGAGAAGTTTGAAGTTGTTAAAGATCTCATATTACTTGGTTCCACACTCAACACCAATGGAAACAGCTGTCAGGAAAACAAATGATGTATTGCAGTGGGCAAATCTGCTGCAAAAGACCTCTTTAAAGTGCTGAAGAGCAAAAATGTGTCTTTGAAGAATAAAAAAAACCTCCAAACTCACTGCCATTGAGTCATTTCCAATTCATAAAGAGACTAAGGTGTACCTAACCTAAGCCATGGCATTTTTAATCATCTCCTATGCATGTGAGAGCTGGACAATGATAAGGAAGACCAAAGAAGAGTTGATGCTTTTGAGTTGTGGTGTTGGTGAAAAATACCGAAAGTACCGCGGACTGCCAGAAGAATGAACACATCTATCCTAGAAGAAGTGCAGCCAGAGTGTTCCTCAGAGGCAAGAATGACCAGACTTCATCTCACCTACTTTGGTCAAGTTGTCACAAGGGACCAATTCTTGTAGAAGGATATCATGCTTGGTAAAGTGCAGGATCAGCGAAAAAGGGGAAGGTCCTCAACAAGATGGATTGATATGGTGGTTGCAACAATAGGCTTGGGTATAGTAAGTATTGTAAGGCTGGCACAGGACCAGGCAATGTTTCAGTCTGTTGTACATATGGTTGCTATTAGTCAGAGCCATCTTAATGACACCTAACAACATCAATTGTCTGCCTATTAATTTATGTATTTAATATAAATACAAGAATTTTATTATTTAAAAGTACAGTTTTCTTTGAAGGAAGATGGCACCCTTAACTTAAATATGATACTCATTGATGCTTCTCTGAGATGCTACTAGAGCTCCTTCGTCTTACTTCTTTGATCACATTTTAACATCCAAAAGTGTGCTTTAGGTTGAATACAAGAGCTAGGACCAAAAAGAGTTAAATATTATATTAAAGAGAAATCAAAACTAGAAGCTATCTGAAAGGGATGGATGGGCAAATGGGAGAAAAATGAGAGTTAAGGGAGAGGGGAGCAACAACACCAACATAAAAGGCTAGATACTCCATGGGGTCATGTATCCAGTGAAAAATTACCTCTTAGAGAATAAATATTTTTTATTTGCTTCTGGAACAGAAAAATCTAGTATTCAATTTTCCATTCTTGTTCTTATGTATGTAAATCTCATTTAGATCCCAAAATATTTTAAAAAGATTGATGTTCACAGGAAAGTGTTCTATCGGTAACTTTTGGTTATTTGTTGGCTTCCTTTTAAACAAATGAATTAGACTTATTTCCTGATTGTGTTGATAATTAAGGAAGGAGTTCAAGCACAGAAAGGACAGCCAAACCCTTGTCTTAGTTACAAACAAAAATACCACAAATGACTTGGCCTTAAAGAACAGATATTTATTTTCTCACTATTCAGGAAGACCAAAGACCAAATAAGGGCCTTGTTGATTCTTTTTTGGGGACTTTGCAACAGTTTCTGGTGACTTCCAGCAATCACTGGTGCTCCTCATCTGCTTATAGTTGTATCTGTGGAATCCTCCTCTATATATATATCTGATTCCATCTTCTTTTTATAAGACACCACTCAGAAGTAATTAGGTTTAGGACTCACCTTACTCTGGTATGAATATATTAACAAAACATAAGAAAAATTTTATTTCAAAACAAGGTCATATTTACATATAAGTTTGTACTTCCACATTTCTTTTTTAGGGACACAGATTCTATTCATACACTCTTAAAATAATTCTGTAAAAGTAAGAACTAGAGTTGGGGTGACTATGAGAAACAAGATCTGTAGGACTTTGCAGAAAAATTGTGGGTCACTGGTCAACCTTAAAGCACCAGTAAGAAAAGAGTGTGAGGGACTTCTGGTAAGATGGTGGAATAGGCAGACAAGCTACACACAACTTCTTCAACAAAGAAAAGAGAAACCAGTTGACAGAGATACAGAAGATAATCCTGGAGTCCTGAGCTTTGAAAGGAAGTATACAGAAATGGATTAGGCACAAACTAGTGGCCTAAGGCATTAGACTACTAACCAGAAGGCTGGTGGCTCAAACCCACCAGCCACTCCTTGGAAGGAAGTTTGGGGCAATCTATTTTCATAGTGATACCACCTCGGAAACTCAAAGAGGGGTTGAATACAACTCGCCAGCAGTGTGTTTGATTTTGGTTAGTGGAAAAACCTGAACGAAAATAGTGAGTATAGAGACAAGCAGAGCATCAGACTGTCAGCAACTCTGATGCAATCAACAGCCTGAATATTCCAAGTAGTGCTGGGACCTGAGAATTGACCTAAATGTCAGCCCTGGTCACAAAGGGCTGCAGGGAAGACTGCATTGGTGGCCTATGACTGGGAAGAGAAATAGCAAGGAGGGAAACAATCTGAGTTGTAGACTTTTGACAGTCTGGAGGGCACAGCCATTTTGATTGTTTATAAGCAGTGACCACTTTGGATATTTAAAGTGACTGAGGGTTCAGCCATTTTGAATGTTTACAAGTGGTGGCCATTTAGATTTTAAAGTGACAGCATTCTCATTCAGATTCCAGGGACCTACGAATAGGCTCCATTTGTCAAGGATTGCAGGGACATATGGCAGGCTGATAATGGGAAAAGATATAGGTGGTGAGTGTATAAGTGCTGTCAACTAGTGAATAGAGGAGCACAGTACCCTGCTTTCATAGAAAACATCCAAACAAAACAAAGTAAATGAAAATCATGGGCAAATCACATGCAATCACCAATTAAATATAAACACAGAAATGTCAGAATGCCTTGGAGACAACAGAGCATTACGGTACACACGAAGAAACAAGATAAAGCAAGAGAAACAAGGGACCAGGATACAGACCCAAAACACATACCTAAGGAAGATGCAGCATTGGAACTCCCTAATCAGGAATTCAAAAGAATTATATTTAGGTACCTACAACAGATTGATACTGCCTTGGAAACCCAAGGAGGGGTCGCTATGAGTCAGGTCCAACTCAACGGCACATAACAACAACAACAACAGATTGAGAGACAGATCAAGGAAAACATTGCCAAAATTGAGGCAAACACAGAGAAAATCCTAGAAAAATTTTGAAAGACAATACAAAAACAAGATGATAAAATAAACAAAAAATTAGAAATGATGCAAGATCTACAGACAGAAATCCAGAAGATTAGTACTCAATTTTCAGAAATAGATAACACATTGAATGAGCAAAGGAAAAGAATTGAATCAGTGGAAGACAGAATTAGGGAGATTAGAGACAAATACCTCAATGTTTCTTTGGTAAGGGATCAATATGAAAAAAAAGATCAAAACAAAATGAAGAAAGCCTAAGGTTCATGTGGGATACCATCAAAAGGAACAATCTACATGTAATCAGAATTCCAGAACAAGAAGAGAAAAATAAAACCACAGAGAAAATTGTTGAAGATTTGTTGGAGGAGAATTTTCCTGATATGATGAAAGATGAGAATATATACATTCAAGAAGTCCAAAGAACCCCAAATAGGATACACCCCAAAAGAAAATCACCAAGACAAATCATCACCAAACTCACCAAAACCAAAGACAAAAAAAAAAAGAATCCTGAAAGCAGCATGGGAAAAATGAACTTACCTACAAGGGGCAACCAATAAGACTAAGCTCAGATTTCTCGACAGAAACCATTCAGTCAAGAATATTATGGGATAGCATATACAAAACCCTGAAAGAGAAAAATTTCTAACCAAGAATTATATACCCAGCAAAGTTGTCCCTCAAATATGATGGTGAATTTAGGACATTTCCAGATAAGCAGAAAATAAGGGAATTTGTTAGAAGCAGACCAACCTGACAAGAGATGCTAAAGAGAATCCTTTGAACAGAGAACCAACAATAGCAAACAACTGACCATTAACACACATGATGACATAACCCAGAAATCAACCCATTTATAGAAGTATCCAAAGTATATAAGCCTACAAGATTGTAAACAGAGAACCAAAAACATCAATTGACAAATGAGGACAATTACAAACCAAAAAGAGGAAAAAAAAAAAAAAAAAACCTGTGTAGTTACAGACCTTCTAAATGGCAAGGAAGTCAAGACAACTGCAAGATAGAACAGATTCTTCTAAACTTGGGAAGAAAATTATAAATCACAGGGTAACCTCAAAGAAAAGTGATAAACCTTCACATCAAAATAAAAATGAGGACCAGTACAAATATTTAGCAAATACTAAAACAAAAGCAACGAAGGAAGTGATAACATGATTCATAAACAAAACAAGCTCAGCACTGAAAATTATAGGGAAGAAAGAAATCAGCAACACCACGAAAAGCACGTGACAAAATGACAGCAACAAATTCATACTTGTCCATAATTACATATCTGACAAGGGACTTATCTCTAAAATTTACAGAGAACTCCAACACTTCAACAACAAAAAGATTAACAATTCAATGAAAAAATGGGCAGAAGACATGAATTGACACTTCACCAAAGAGGGTGTTCGGGCAGCCAGCAAATACATGAAGATATGCTCACAATCATTAACCATCAGTGAGGTGCGAATCAAAACAACAGCAAGATACCATCTTGCTCCAGCACTAATGGTAAAGTTCAATAAGACAGAAAATAACAAATGCTAATGAAGATGTGGGGAGATTGGGACTCTCATACACTGCTGGTGGTATTGTCAAATGATACAACCACCATGGAAAACAGTATGCCAATTCCATAAAATGTTGGAATTAGAAATACCATTTCACCCAGCAATCCCATTGCTAGGTATATATCCTAAAGAGCCAGGAGAAGAACAGATATAGCACACCCATGTTCATCACAGCACTATTTACAAAAAGTTGGAAACAACCTACATGCCCATCAACAGAAGAATTGATAACCAAGCTGTGGTACATATACACAATGGAATACTATGCAACACTGAAGAATAATGTAGAATATGCAAAACACCACATAACATGAATGAACTTGGAGGACATTATGCTGAGTGAAATAAGTCACTCACAGAAGGACAAATATAGTATTAGTTCATTATTGTAAAAAGTCAAGGAAAGGTTTATATATGGAAGGAAATTTTCTTTGTTGGTCACCAGAGACAGGAGGGAAGGGGAAGGGACACTGCAAAAAAAAAAAAAAAAAGTGTTAACCCATGTCACTTTAGTTTTGTGTATTTCACTGTACATAAATCATATTTCAATAAAATGTATTACAAAATAAAGAAAGAAAGAAAAGAGAAGAGTGTGAGGCAATCGTTCTTAGTTCTGAAAAAGCTGGGTAACTATAGCTGAAGACTTGTGTTTCATGAATACTTAAAATCATAAGGAATGATCTGATTTCATCATCAAGTTTATGATGATTGAGTCTCATACTGTAGCAGCATTCCTGAAGGATGTGTATATTTGATATATACTATCACTTTGACAGGCATTCTGAAGAAAATATGGGAGGAAGAAAATAGTTAATTGAACAACAGAAGAAAAAAATGTTTCAGCTGAAGAATGTCAAGGCTTTCTTCATATAGAAAGTCCATCAGATATTATAAGAGAATATTGTGAAAGAAGAAATATTACAAATTAGATAAATCTTGGTAAAATTTGTGAATTCCAAAATGCTAGGAAAAGCTAAAGAAAGAAAAGGACTCTTACAAGGAAATTCTTAACTTGCTAAACTGGATGCTAATGGATTTGGAGTCATGTACAAAATTTAATAGATGGATCTTGATCCTACATTTCTATACCAAAGTATCACTAGAGAATAAAATTATTATGCTACACAGTAGCTTTCTGGAAAAAAAAAAAATCCAGGTAATTCTCTAGCCAAACAAAATTGAATCTATGTTTTAATATAATAAGAATGATATATTTATATTTGTTATATCCAGGAAAATCTGGTATGTAAGAAGCAATGGGGAGTAATGTAGTCATTGAAACTTGTAATAAAATTTAAATAGTTGCTGATAATGTGGTCATGGAAATGATTGTCAAAAAAATTCCTAAATATATGAGGCAAAATAAACAATAAAATTAAAATTAATGAAGAATTCAAGTTGTGTATAATTTTTTAAAAAATGTGAGAAGACAGGCAGGAAGAATTAATTTGTTGGAGCTCCTGTTTTGTAAGATGGTAAAAGGCTATACATTGGATTGTTATTGCAGTTGAGAGGAAGCATTTTAAATATAGTTTTTAATAAATTAAACTATCAGTGTAATACTATAACAATAAAATTGAACTGTCTCATCACTTAAATAATCCAAAAAGACAAAATAAATACAAGAAAGTAGGTAGAAAAGGCTAGTATACCTTGATATTAAAACAGGCAGGAAAAACTTAGAAGAAGTTTAGGAATTTGGAGGTGAAATTTTAAACAAAATATTCAAAATAAATGCTAGAAGTAAATTAAAATTAATAATGTAAACAATCAACCATGATACTTACTTCAGGAATGCAAAGACAGTTCAAAAATAATTTAATTTATAACATTAATAAAAATTAAAGGAAGATAGAATTATTTATGTCATCCTCATGGATCATGAAGATAATTATCTTTGTACATTTCTCGAAGAAACAATAGAAAATTTCATTAGAAATTATATTCTTAACAACAGCATAAAAACTGTAACTATAAGCAAGAAATATTTATGGCCTTTGTGAACAAAATTTTAAAGCCATATGAAAAGAAATTACAGAAAGACCTTAATGAGCCAAATATGTTGCTCTTTAATAGAAAGATTCAATGTTGTAAGTATGCTACATAAAATTTTTCATTTCAATTAAAGTTACAATGGGATTTTTTTTTTACTTTACAATTGAGTCTAAGATTTTACTGGAATAGGAACATTTATAAGAGCCAACAAAATTTTGAAAGCATCAGAAGTTTCTTTTAGCAATATGTATAATAGTAAGAAACAAAATAAAACCCCAAAGTCCCTTTGTTGTTGTTTTTATTTGCCGTTGAATCAGACCTGACTCATAGCAACCCCTCCTTGGGTTTCTGAAGCAGTATCAGTATGGAAGTAGATTGCCCAAACTTCCTTCCCAGGAGTGGCTGATGGGTTTGAACCTCCAGCCTTCTGATTAGCAGTAAAGAGCCTTAGGCACTATGTGACCAGAGCTCCTAAAAATCCCTATAGATGGATTAATAAATTATTAATCATTATTAAAAGTGAATGTCAATCAGTTACTAAGACATAATGAACACTGTACAATAACAAAAATATTAATGACTTCAATATAATATGTAAGAATAAAATATCTGGACTCTAATGGCAAATAAAAATATGAGTACATAAGGACAAAGAAAATAAGATGACATGGAAAAAAATAGTGTGCGAAGTTGAAGGTGATGGTTCTTTAGTTCTTTATTAAAATGTTGAGTATAGTTGATGTATCATCTTTCATTAAAGTGAAAATGAGAAAAATAGCTGATGGGGTCTTAAATAATTTATATAATCAGAAAGCATTAATCAAAGTTTATTTTTTAATTACATATAGCTTAGAATGCCTTATTTTAAATGAAAATAAATTAAAGTGATAAATAATACTTGCTGTGTGCCATCAAATTGATTCCAACTCAGATTGAGCTATGTAGGACAGTGTTCAACTGCCCGATGGGGTTTCCTGTTGTCATTAAATGCTGTCCAGTAGTCTCAACTCATAGTGATCCTATGTGCAACAGAGCAAAACACTGCCCGGTCCCATGCCAGCTTCACGACCCTTTCTACACCTGAGCCCATTGTTGCAGCCACTGTGTCAATCCATCTTGTTGAGGGCCTTCCCCATGTTCGTTGACCTTCCATTTTACCAACCATGATATTCTTCTCCAGGGAATGATAGCTTCTGACAGCATGACCTAAGTAGGTGAGACAAAGTCTGGCCATTCTCGCTTCCAAGGGTTATCCCACCTGCACTTCTTCCAGGAAAGATTTCATTCTTCTTTTAACAGTCCATGGTACTTTCAGTATTCTTCGCCAACACCACAACTCAAAAGCATCGAATCTTCAGTCTTCCTTGTACATTGTTCAGCTCTTACATGAATATGAGGTGATTGTAAACACCATGGCTTGGGGGTAGGTGCACCTGAGTCTTCAAGGAGATATCTTTGCTGTTCCACACTTGAAAGAGGTCTTTTGCAACAGATTTGCCCAATGCAATACGTCATCTGAAGTATTGACTGCTGCTTCCATTGGTGATGATTGTAGAACTAAATAATGTGAAGTCTTTGACAACTTCAGTCTTTTCTCTATTTATCATAGTGCTTCAGATTGGTCCAGTTGTGAGGATTTTTGTTTTCTTTATATTGAGGTGAAATCCATACTGCAGACTGTAGTCTTAAATCTTCATCAGTAAGTACTTCAAGTCATCATCACTTTCAGCAAGCAGTTTTTTTGTCTGCATATTGCAGGTTGTTAATGAGTCTTCCTCCAATTCTGACGCCATGTTCTTCTTCATATACTCCAGTTTCTCCGATTATTTTCTCAGCATACAGATTGAATAAGTATGGTGAAAAGATACAACTCTGATGCACTCCCTTCCTGATGTTAAACCTTGCAGTATCCCCTCGTTCTGTTCAAACAACAGCCTCCTGGTCTATGTACAGGTCCCTCATGAGCACAATTAATTGTTCTGGAATTCCCATTTTTCTCAACATTATCCATAATTTCTTATGATCCACACAATCAAATGTTTTTGCATAGTCAATAAAACACAAGTAAACAGCTTTCTGGTATTCTTTGTTTTCAGGTAAAATCCTCTTCCAAATCTCATGACATAGCCAAGTGAGTGCCTCCAGCACCACATCCGTTTGTTGAAACATCTCAATGAGTATTCCATCAATATCTGGAACCTTGTTTTTTGCCCATTTCTTCAGTGCAGCTTTGACTTCTTCCTTCAATAGCATTGATTCTTGATCATATGCTACCTCCTGAAATGGATGAACATTGACCAATTCTTTTTGGTATAGTGACTCTGTATATTCCTTTCATCTCCTTTACTATTTCCTGCCTCATTCACTATATTGTCCACAGAGTCTTTTGATATTGCAACTTGAGGGTGAAGTTGTTTCCTCAGTTCTTTCAGCTTGAGAAATGCAGACCATGTTTTTCCCTTTTGTTTTTCTAACACCAGGTCTTTGCATATTTCATTATAATAACTGACTTTTTCTTGTTGAGCTGTTCTTTGAAATCTTCTGTTTGACTCTTTTATGTCGTCATCTCATCCATTTGGGAGCTCTGGTAGCATAGTGCCTAAGGCACTTGACTGCTAACCAGAAGGCTGGCACTTCAAACCCACCAGCCACTCCTCGGAAGGAAGGTTGGGCAATCTACTTCCGTAGTGATAGTGCCTTGGAAACCCAAGGAGGGATAGCTATGAATTGAGTCTGACTCGATGGCACACAACAACAACAATTCATCCATTTGCTTTAGCTCCGCTCCATTCAGGGGCAAATTTCAGAGCCTCTTCTGACATCCCATTTGGTCTTTTCTTCCTAACCCAAGCTATGGTATTTTCAATTGTTTCATATGCATGTGAGAACTGGACAATGTATAAGGAGACTGAAGAAGAGCAGATGTTTTTGAGTTTTGGTGGTGGGGGAGAATAATGAGAGTACCATGGACTGCTAAAAGAACTAACAAATTTGTCCTGGAAGGAGTACAGGCAGAATGTTTCTTGGAAGCAAGACTGGCCAGACTTCACCTTACCTACTTTGGCCATGTTTTCAGAAGAAATCACTCTCTGAAGAAAGATATCATGCTTGGTAAAGTGGAGGGTCAATGAAAGAGGGGAAGGCCCTCACCAAGATGGCTACAATGATGGGCTCAGGGATAGCAAGAATCGTGAGACTTGTGCAGGATTGAGCAGTGTTTTGTTCTTTGTATATAAACAAAACAACACTACTTTACTAAGTGTGGTACTTAAGTTTGTGTGTCAACTTGGCTGGGCCTGGTTGAGTAGTGGCTGGGCAGCTGGGTGTAGTTATTCCCCATGGTAAGATTGATGGTGGAATCTGCTATGAGCAGCTGAGTAACTCCTAGAGCCTGGCACTTTGAACTCGGACGTAAATCCTCTAAACTGTAAGAGAACAAATTCCTTCAAGCCATCCCATCAGTGGTATCTTCTGTTACAGTGGCACTGGGTAACCAGAACAGAATATGGCACCAGGAGTGGGGTGCTTCTCTGATAGATATTTAAAATGTGGAAACAAGGGTGGAGTGAATCCTTGGCCTGAGACCCTGGCAGAGAGATCCCAGCATATGGCATGAGAGACAGCAGTAACAGAGCCAAGAGACTGGCATGAGAGATGGCAGGAGCAGAGCTGAGTGAATGAGTATGAGACAGAATCAGCCTTACCAGCCCACTGAGGAGAAAGCTGGATGCCTTTGGGTAGGTGGTTTCCTGGTGGAGTGGGTTGCCTTTGGGCATTAATTGGTAGAAGAGATCAGTATGAAATGGAGCAGCGGTTTGGCTGGCCCACGGAGCAAGAAAGTTGAGTGCCTTTTGGGCAGGAAGATTTCTGGTGGAGTGGGTTGCCTTGGGCATTAATTGACAGAAGCGGAGAAACCAAGGAAATGGGAAGCAGAACTGCCTCAACTTCAAAGGTAGGACCATAGTCTTTGGGGGTGGAACCACCACAGTCCCTTAGGTCTCAAAGAACCAGACCTTCACCAACTTGGTTCTGGGGCTGCTCGTTCATGTGAGCCAGTGGAATGGAGTTATAGCTGCTGCCCAAGAGTGAGGGGGCAGGGCTGCCATGCCCAAGAGGGAGAGGAATGGGGCTTGCCAGGGCAAGGGGATGAAGGGGATTAGAGCCACCCAGGAAAGAAAATATGCACAGATGATACCCAGTGAAGATCTGTACAGGTGCCAAGTTGACAAGGGGTAGAATTGTGGTAGTTAAGTTTGTGTGTCAACTTGGCTGTGTCTAGTTGAGTGGCTGGGCAGCTGGATGTAGTTATTCCACATGGTAAGATAGGTAATTAACTCCATGGTGAAATCTACTGTGAGCAGCTGAGTAGCTGCCTTAGGGATATGGTCTGCTTCCTGTATATAAGGAGAAGCTTTGGGAAAATAGTCTCTAGCTTATGGCACACTTGAGCCCTGCATGTAACCAAGTCATTGTTCAGCAGCCTGCCATACTCTGCCAACCTTGGGACTTTCAATGGACTTGAATTAATGGCCTGACATGTGGCTTGGTAATATTGGGACTGTGCTTTTTCACTTGTTGACCTTGGGTTTGTCAGCCTCAGCAGCTAACAGGTGTCTGAGTGTAGAAAAGCCTCTAGCTCCAGTGGGCCAGGATCAGGAGGCAGAGCTGGATCCCAAGGTTGAGGGGCTTTCACGCAGCCCCTAGAACCTTTGAACTCAGACTTAAAACCTCCAAAGAGAGGTTTCTTTAAGCCATCCTGTTTATGGTATCTTCTGTTACAGTGGCACTGGATAACCAGAACACCAAGCATGATGTATTTCTCCAGGGAGTTATCCCTTCTGACAACATGACCAAAGCAGGTGATTTTGAAATCTGGCCATTCTTGCTTCTAAGCAGCATTCTGGCTTCACTTATTCCAGAACAGATTTGTCCTTCTGTCAGTCTGTGGTATTTTCAGTATTCTTCACCAATACCCTAGTTCAAATGCATCAGTTCTTTTTTTATCTTCTTTAGTCCTTGTCCATCCAGGTTTCCAATGCATATGAGGTGATTGAAAATACCATGGCTTGGGTTAGTGCAAAAACGGCAAGGAGGCCACATGTTCTGACCTCCTCTAAACCTACAAG